>NC_068356.1:100644658-100723318 GCF_020536995.1 Dreissena polymorpha | reverse complement strand
GTCCGACAACCCCCGCCAGTCCGTGTTCCCCAAATCCCTGTCTGCATGGATCTTGTTTTATAGGCACTGGAAACAATCCCGCATTCGTCTGCATGTGTTCGAGCGGTTACACAGGACTGAATGTGAAAATAGTGAGTATCGTAAATGGACTAAAATCCAGATTTCTATGAGTCAACTTATTGTTAGCAAAAGTAAAAAAAGAAACTTTAAGCACATCCAAGACTTTAAATGTGACACCCACAAATTTATTTTGATCCATACCGATGGTAATTGCAATCCTGTGTTGTAAAACTAACGCGTAATTAGAGTTTTAATGTTTCAGCTATTACGACAACCACTACAATGGCAAACCGATTCCGACCGACATCTACAACATTAACCGGTCTATTGTGGGCTTTCATTAACGTTTTAACGTGTTTACAACTTGAGAATGTAGGAAGAAAACTCAGAATTAGTCGAAACGCACCATGTTGAACAAAATGTAATCAGGCAACAACACTGCAATAGAAATTCGGTCAAAGTTGGTCTGTGTATATACCGTCTTTTCCTTTTTCGTTATGAATTCGACACAACGAAACATGATAATTAAGGCATATTAGTTTATATTCCGATTTTCTAATAACCAAAACACAAACAAAGTACGAAAACAAAATTAACTTCTTTATATCGTTTTTCGTTGTACTAATTATAAAACAAATAGGAAATGTATTTCCCTCTTCGAACTTCGTTTCAATCTTCATATGACGAAAATCAATGATTAAAAACTTGGTCCCGTTTACCGTTCTTGGTTTGATATAACGGTTTACAAAAAACGAAAAACGAATGGCGCTGTTCAAAGATCTATAAATATTTTTTATGTATAGATCTTTGCTCTGTGTTGCTGTCTTGGAGAGGTAACTCATTCGTGGCTATTGCGCGAATTTTTTTCCCTTACATAAGAATAAATCACATATTTCGATCAGCATGGCTTCTTACGTGCATTTTTGGGGGAGGGAAAGACAGACCGCAAGGGAAGAAAACGTGGATGTTTTAAGTTGTTTTGGCCAAATAATGTATTTTTCCAAATTAAAATGATCATAATCTGACATCTAAATGTTTCCCAAGGTACCGGTATTTCATGACAATCCAACCGAATTGATAGGGCTATAGTTTGTCTCTTATGACACTTCTTTTTCTTTGCCCCTAAACAATGCGAATTCAGTACTAATTTTACAAAAAAAAACTTGTTTTAGTCATATAATCAGGGAGATGTCCTTACATATTAAGAGCTGTAAAACCCCATTTCCTGATCCCGTATTCCAGTTATTTTTACCCCTTAGACCCGAATGATATTTTAAGAAGCACAATAATCGGCGGCGGCTGGTAAAACGTCGTCTTTGTTTTACTTTAACCGTACATAATAGAATCTTAAAGTTTTATTAGTACTGACAACATTGAAAGAGAGAAAGAACAGGACAAAGGAGAATGAATAAAACGTTGTTTGAAGCTTATGAAATGGTTAAGTTCAAGGTGTTTAATTTTAGCTCTGAAAGAGTTATAACCAAACACCTTATATGAAACCGCTTTGCGCTTGAAATAATAATATTTAATATTATTAATAATATTAATAAATCTCCCTATTTCATAACAAACAACATATTTAATGTTCCGGAAAGAACGCTCAAAATGAAGTAAATGCTAACAAAATATTTACCTTCCAATGATATTATAACGCCGCTAAAATGACTTTAAACGTTACGTTTAATAAGGAAGGCGAATAGCTTGCGTAACGCCTTTAGAAACTACTTGCACGCGTTGGAACGTTCCGTTTAAGACCCTGGTTGTCTCCTTAAATGGAGCTCGAATACCATTATAGAAAAGCTTGTATATCTGTAACTATACGTGTATGAAATGTTCCGAGAGAAACGCCCCTTCAAGCAAGCGTTGGCTTGCGTGATCTGTCAAAGTGCATGCAAAAGTCGAAAAAATGTATTATTTTATTCCTTTTATACACATCCAGTTCATTTAAAACAGTCATTCGAAAAGTGGAAAAAAACGTACCTAAAAACGATATTCATAAACTTAATTATTTGTAAAAATATCATAGTTGTAACTTATATGGTATTTTAAATAATGGACTTTAATTACCGTTGATTTTTCTATTATTTTAATATTTTTCGTTTATAATTATCAACATGTACGTATTAACAAATAATAAGATCTAAGGGAGAACACTGTGCAAAAAGATCAATCACGATTTATCTCCCGAAAACAGCGGAGCGCCCCTCGTTGTTCGTTTACCGTTTTATCAATTCAAGAACGGTAAATGGAAACAGGCACTGTGTTTCAATTTCCATATATTGATTTTTGTATAATTAAAATTGAAACGAAATATGAATAGAGAAATAAGATTTGTGTTTTGTTTTGTTATTAGTACACCGAAAAACGATACAAAGAACTCAACGTTGTTTTTGTTTTTTTGTTTTTGTTCTGGTTATAAGAAAATCGGAATTTGAACTAATATACGTTGATTTTTGTTTTTCGTTGTGTCTAATGCGAAATTAAAACGGAAAAGACGGTATATACACGGACCAAATCAACATCTTTATATCGTTTTGAGTTGTTCTAATTATAAAACAGAATACGAACTGTATTTCCCTCTTTAAATTTCGTTTCAATCGTCATATGACGAAAATCAATGATTAAAACTTGGTCCCGTTTACCGTTCTTGATTTGATATTACGGTTTACAAAAAACGAAAAACGAGTGGCGCTGTTTAAAGATATATAAATAAACATTTTTATTTATAGATCTTTGCTCTGTGCAGCTGACTTGGGGAGGTAACTCATTCGTGGCTTTTGCGCGTAATTTTTCCCTTACATAAGTAGAAATCGCTTATTTCGATCAGCATGGCTTCTTACGTGCATTTTTTTTTGGTCGGGGGGGGGGGGGGGGGGGGGGAGGAACACGCCGTAAGAGAAGATGTATATATTTTCATTTTTTTTTTTTTCAAATAATGTTTTTTTTCCAAATTGAAATGATCATAATCTGTCATCTGAATGTTTCTCAACTTACCGGTTGTTCATGTCGATTCGACCGATTCGATAGGGCTATTATTAGCCTCTTATGACACTTCTTGTTCTGTGCCCATATTCTATCTAAATTCAGTAATAATTTAAAAAAAAAAACACGTTGTTTTAGTTACAATCAGGGGGAGATCCTTACCTTTCAGGAGCTGTAAGACCCCTTTTCCCGGAGTCCCGTATTCCGATTAGTATTTACCCTTAGACCCGAATGATGTTTTAAGAAGCACAATACTCGGCGGCTGCTGCTAAAATGTCCACTATGTTTTACCTTTAACATCACATTACATAATAGAATGTTAAAGTAGTATTAGTACTTCCAATATTGAAAGATAGAAATGAGAATAAATACAAAATTGTTTGAATCATATGAAATGGTTAAGTGCAAGGTGTTTAATATATAATTTCCAATCCATTCGATAAAGTAAAAATAAATGTTACATTTCACAACTGAACGGTGATATGTCTAGTGATTTTAGCTCTTAAAGAGTTAAAACCAGACACCTTATATGAAACCGTTTTGCGCTTGAAATAATTTTATATAATATTATTATTAATATTAATTAATGTACCTATTTAATAACTAATTAAACAACATATTTAATGTTCCGGAAATAGCACTCAAGATTAAGTCAATGCTAAAAAAATATTTACCTTCCGATGATATTATAAAGGCCGCTTAAACAAATTGACTTTAAACGTTACGTTTCATAAAGAAGGCGAATAGCATGCGTCACGCGTATAGAAACTACTTGCACGCGTTGAAACGTTCCGTTTTAGACCATGGTTGTCTCTTAAAATGAAACTCGAATACCATTATAGAAAAGCTTGTATATTTGTAACTATACGCGTATGATTTGTTGAGTCAATGATATATATGAATTTCAGAGCTTATTTTATTAATTAGTTCTTCAAGGTGGTGGTGGCCGTGTGCAGGGAAGAAGAACGCGCCTTCAAGAAAGCGTTGACTTGCGTGATCTGTTAAAGTACATGCAATAGTCGAAAAATGTATTATTTTATTCCTTTTTTACGCATTCAGTTCATTTAAACAGTCATTCGAAAAGTGGTAAAAACGTACAAACAAACGTTATTAATAAATTTAATTATTCGTAACAATATCATAGTTGTAACTTATATGGTATTTTAAATAATGGACTTTAATTAGCGTTGATTTTTCTATTAATATAATGTTATGGTCATGTAAATAGTTTAATACAATTATACAATTGTTATTGCAAATTTCATTTGTCCTCTATAGAAAGCACCAAAGATAATCATTCTGAAATACTTTTAAAAGAACACAGTTCGTGAACCAATTGCGTAAGGCATTAAAACCTATGCTCTTAACTTTATAACACTATTGAGTGTGAAATTTAGGAATAGTGTCGTACCTTATGTTTGCAACTTGTTGCAAATCACTGGATGGATGCAAGACCTGCGTTGTACGAGAGTCCACCAGGACGGCAAACGACGTGCCGTGACAGGGCTTCACGAAGCAATCTATGTTCTCAGGGGAATTGTTCACCATACTTATGGAAATAATATGTTTAGCAATAATGGGGGGCTTTTTTAATTTGTTTCACAGATATTCATACAATATAGTAAATAATTCAATTGTAATTACTAAGATTATTAAGAGAAAAGCTATGCTTAAAAAAGATATGTTATTGTGCCATGATTATCGAAAGACATGTACTCAAATCCAATGATTTTTAACAAAAAACAGTATCCAGATTAAGTTTGCAAATCTAGATTATATGCAAACTTATTATTTTTATTTATTGATAAATATTTGTAGGGGGCAATGAGTACATACATATAATTGAAAAAAAAGAGTAAAAATGTTTTTGGAAAGTAGAGTTATTTGAAACTCCCGTTGTGGTTCATTGAAAATGGGAGTTTGACGGGGTCCCCGTCAAAACTCCGCTGGATTTAATGGAAATAGGAATTACACGGGTCGCCCCGTCAAAACCCCACGGGTGAAGAAAATCCACAAACACTTTATTTTCTTATTAAAGTACATATTTCTTACAATTATAACTTAAGCATGTGTATTTGTAAACATTGAAACAGAAAACAAAGCATAATATATTAATTATATAGGTAAAATTCTCCCGTCTGGAAAAAAAATCCCGTGGAAAAATTGCAATTCTTAACGGGGGAGCCAAAACCCCGTTGGGACCCAGCGGGGGATGGCAACTTTATCATTCGCGGGAGCCTCCCGTCTAAATCCCATTTACAAAGAACACCCATGGGAGTTTGATGGGGGGGGAATCAGACTTCAATAAACATTTAATACCCATTGCAGTATATTCCAATCGATTGTACAAAGACACCAAACTTAATTAAATAATTGATGGTTTCTTTTTAAGGTGACAAAATCAATTTATAATTATTGAATTTTCTCAAATCAGTAAAAAAAAATATTTTGAATAAAATGTCTTTTTGAAAAGAGATAAGATCCACATATCGATATTTCTGTAAAGATGAATTTAAAACGTTCCATAGTTTTGAAAGATTCAATGTGTAAAGTGACTTGTCTCAAAAATATATTACATTTACCTTTTGATAATCCAAACGTTGCTTTTATCCATTACTGTGATGATCAATACAATTCAGAAAGACAATTACATTGGAAACATACTTATTGTCATTCGGAATTGTATTTCTTTTGTTGTTTATTCCCGTGTAACAGTTTTGGAAGTTTTTTGCTCGAAATATTGCTTGGAACCATATTCGGTGCAATATCGTACCATAGTGTACCGGTTACATTCCACAAGTTTTTACACAAAATGCCTGAATATGGCAGTGTGTTAGGTTCGTTGTTTTGTTACTGTAGTTGTTATCCCCCGCCATAGGCGGAGGGATATTGTTTTTGCGCTGTCCGTCCTTCCGTCCGTCCGTCCGTCTTCCGTCCGTCCGTCTTTCCGTCCGTCCATCCGGAGCCATATCTTGGAAGTGCTTTGACGGATTTCATTGAACTTGGTATGAGTATATATATGGATAATAGGATGATGCACGCCAAATGGCATTGTACGCCATCTGATAATAACAGAGTTATGGCACTTTGTATCTTGAAAAAAAATGCTTTTTTTAGTGTCAAATATAACACTTTTGTTTCCAGAAGCATATTTGCGGGGGATATCAATTCGACGAATTTGCTTGTTTGTTTTTTAATCTTTAACAACACCGTGCACTTATGGCGTTATTATGAGAGAAATTAGGGAGTCTTCTTGAAACATACTGTACTGGCTACAGTACATTACAACATAACCAATACAAGCAGTTTCAATTATGGGATATAACACCACTTCTCCAATAGAATCGATGATGTTGAAATACATTTGAATTATATTTGCAGTATCAGTTTTTAACTTTTATTCTGATAAGGATATAATATCCAAGACGTTAGTTCCTGTGCTGTTTATTTTTTTCTCTAAACTAACAGACATTTTACATTAAGTACATTGATCACTTTTCATTATTGTGTATAAAATACAAAATACCACACAAAACTGAAACATATTTGATATAACCCTTATGATTTCCTTTCTAAATGTAATATTAAACTTAATTTCAAATATTCTATTGTTGTGATACACATCGTTAATGCATTAAACAGATGTTGTTTTCTTTAATGAAGCCATTGTCTAGTACACCCGCACACATGCCAGGTTTTATTATCTTTATCAGGTTATTAAATACATGTGTGATGTGTATTCGGATCAACAGGTAACAAATAAGTAGATTTAAGATTATAAATGGTAGATTTAATGGGGCATTTTCACAGATTTTGACATGTTTATATTGATACATGTAAACATTAAATTTTAAATGCTCTAGTAAAATATTAAAAATATAATTTAAAAAAGGAAAAAAAGTAGCCCGCAGCAGGGCTCGAACCAGTGACCCCCGGAATCCTGAAGTAAAAACGCTTAAGCCAATTGAGCTATCCTACAAAGCATACATAATTTGCGTATGTTATACCTTATATAAGCAATCTTCGTAGTTTTACAAGTTTAAACGACAACAACAGAACTCTCCAAATAATTCAATCGTTTCGCGTTGCAACGCTTTATTATGTTTTGGTTTTTAAATCGTCCAAAGATGCATATAATGGCTATATTAGACCATGGCAAATGTTCAGAAATACTGTTTCCTCACAAATATCATAACTAAACCGAAAATTTGCGAATCTGAAACAACTTTTTTCAATTTTGTCAATTTACCAAACCGTGAAAAGATCCCTTTAAGATTATAAATAAAAAATAATCTTACAGAAGAATTGTGTCCGTAAAATTTGAACTGACAATAAAATAAATTTAAAAATTTGCAAATTATAACAATGTCAACGATTTTACATTGTTAATATATGTTCAAGCTTACATAGGAAATAATTTATATTTCGAAAATCTAAGCTTGTCAGTTTGCATAGACACTTACATGTATTGCATCATCATCTTAATGTTTTATGTATGCAAAATCGTGAAAATTGTAAATATTGGATGATACTATATTAATAATAAACTCCCTATCATAATTCATTTGTGAATTGACACAACGAACCTCATAATTTTTCAATTATCAATTTAATTGCATAAGCAATCAGAGTAAAAAATGATTCTTATTGACAGCATACACTTAATTACTACGACCCCGTCTTTCATTATCGGGTGAAGCCATTGTCTAGCAACCGCATCTATGCCCGGTTTTATGACCTTTATCAGGTTGTAAAATGCATGATTCACCAGATTAACAAATTGTAATAAGGCCATTAGATTAATCCATGTTTGCACGTTTGCATTCTATGTCTCAATTCTCATTTAAAAATAATTTTTACAATATTTCGCGAGAGAAGTTTGAATTTTATTGTTAGTATTTGTTACCATAAGTATAAATGTATGCATACTAGGTCGGCTATAATAGATTTTGTTGATATCCATATTCAGTTTTCTAATATTGGTATATTTGTATTTGTATAAACAAAACATGTGTAGATTAAAGATTGTATAAACGAAACATATGTACATTATAGATGAGAAATACACTCTGAAATAAAAACTTGTGAAGGGCGAGTGGAAAAATCTGTGTTAATTGGACATAATACAAAATCGATTACATTGGACAATTAATTGACTGTCGAAAATCTGGCACAATTTAAAGCCTCTATTACGCTCAAAATCAACGAAAATATCGTACAATATTTCGTAAAATAAATTGAAACAATTAAAAATCAGTGTTCTTTTACGCAAATGCCGTAATTTCAACGCCAGATGTGGTCTGGTAAAATAGATGTTAGTAGATACAAAATGCTCGTTTTTATTTTTATTTTGCATATTTAATTCCATTTTAATTACCCGCAACGATATCTATTCATACGACACATGAAAACTAACATGGTACCATTTTAGTGTTGTGTGTCGTATGAATAGATATATTCGCGGGAAATTCAAATGGAATTAATTGTGCCACAAATAAATAAAAACGAGCATTTTGTATCTACAAAAATCTTTGTAATCATACCACATATAGCGTTGAAATTGTGGCTATTGCTAAAAGGAGCACTGATTGTTTAGGTGTTAACTTTATTTTACGAAATACTTTACGAAATTTTCGTTGATTTTGAGCGTTATAGAGACTTTAACAATTAAAACAATTACATACATTGGTAACAGTTTGTTAAACGATAATGGTTTTCAATAAATTTCATTAAATCATCCATAATCAAAAGCAATACAAAGAAACAAACCGACAGCACAATATATCATTTTAAACACTTTTGTTCAAATATAATCAAAATATATTGTCACCAAACGGACCGCTAGCTAATATAACACCCGCTGTATTCAAGTAAGTTGTACAGAAGAGGTGTAATAAAATATAGATAAGATAAGATAGTTTATTTAAGTCTCATCATCATGTACCTAGTAATATAGGACCGAATAAGCCTGATCGATTTTGGGCCGAATGAGTTTGGGGCCGAATTGGCCTGAACACCACTTGTATAATCGATTATGTTTTTTGGTATTTTATGTATTTACTAAAGTAAACATGTTGATGGTCAAATGTTTAAAAAAAAATCCAATAATTGAACAATGATGAAATTATTCACATACTTAAGTGCAATTCAGTGTCGTTAGAGTATTGTAGATCTAGTCTGTGTGGTTAATCAAGTGAACTGTAGATTATTTTAATTTATTGAGCAGCAACTGTTCACACCAGGTTTACCAATCTCCACGCAGAGTTGTCGTTCCTTGCTCTTTCATACAACAATGTAACCGTCGTGCAAGAGATTGCAGGTTTACGTCTGCTACATTGTAGTGCCTGTGCCCAGCTCACAAAACGCGCACATACCTCGTATTGGGAACCAGCGACAAATCGGTATAGTGCATTCTGGGCAGCACGAGTTAGTACGGTCTCTTGTGCACGGGTGGTTGATGTGAGTTGATGTGTTTTACCTAGGTGAGTACTGCCAGGGGTAATTGTGAGCCTGTGACTGATTATGTTAGCCTGTGATTGTGTCAAAGACACGTATTTCCCTGGAGGGTCTTCCCAGAAGGTATAACCAAGCCTGTGACACAGGCAGCAGTAACATTAAAAAAAAAATTGCCCCCTCCCCCGAACCATACCCCCCCCCCCCCGAGCTTACCCCAGCGGTTCCAGATTGTTAAATGTACACCTAATGTGTATGGTTTAACTTTCCAACAACGAATATTGACAAAAAATAACAGTTCTTATAGGTGTTATATATACACATGGTATGAAACCCACTATATGCCTGTTGCTGAAAGATTGTGGAACAAGAGACGCGACCGTTTTCATCGAAAACACACATGTCTCCATGCACTTGCCGGACAAAGGCAACTGGATTCAATAAATGACATTAACAGCTACGTAATTACACACCTTACCGATCATCTCTTCGGCAAATAACCTTAATATTCAATTTAATTCAACTTTCTCGCTATATGTCGGTGTTTCGTCTAGACACATGTACACCATTTTGATTTTATAACGCGTCATCTGGTTGGTTGTTCTAAATATATTTACTGGTTCCCTGCCTTGTATATATACTGCGTTGAAAAGTCGAGTAAAGCAATGTTTACATAACCATGTGCGTTTTATGTAAACAAACGGTGTTTGAATGGTATTTGATCATTGGTCGCGCGCGTATTTTTCCAAGGGATCATTTTGTAACTTAGTTATGTGATTCTTTTCGTTTATATATCATTGTGAATTATTTTGGTATTTCTTCTTTACCATGACATGATAACTATAGCATAGTGTATATATTAATTGCGGATTATTTTTGTGTATATATTAAGTTCAGTGTACTAATAAGCGATGTCGCTTAATGACGAACAGGAAAATATAGCCTTGTTGGCTACTCAAGGGCATAATATGTTCCTAGACGGTCCTGCAGGTACCGGGAAAACATTTTCCCTGAGGAACATTTGTGAAAAACTTAGAAGTGACGGTAAACGTGTGGCGTTAACATGCACAACTGGGATTGCATGTAATAATTATGTTGACGCATGCACTATACATCGATGGTTGGGGCTTCATGACGGGCGCTACAACTCTTCGGAAGTATTAACAATTGTGGCTAATAACAATGATGCTCTGGAAAGGATCACCAATACAGATGTGCTGATTGTTGACGAAATTTCCATGTTGAGTTTAAAATTGTTTGAACAATTAAATGGTATTTGTTGTTTGAAGGACAAAACCCAGCCATGCGGCGGAATTCAGGTTATTGTCTTTGGTGACTTTAAGCAATCACCGCCAACTGCAAACAAACTTTATAATGACAATGGGGTATTTTGCTTTCACAGTCCATTGTTTAAGCGTTTCCATCATGTTCAGTTAACGAAAGTTGTGAGACAAAAAGACGCTGCTTTAATCAGCGCAATAAATGACATTTCGGAAGGTTGTCCACTAAAACAGCAAACCATTGACTTTATGTCAACAGTCTCTAGGCCGCTGGAAAATGAAAACACTGTCAAATTGTTTTCAAAGACAGATTTAGTGGATGCCTACAACCGAAAGCAAATCATGAGCATGCCTGGTGAAATATACGAGTATGTTTCGACGGACTCTGGCGATAGCAAAAAATTATTCAATATAACAGCACCCTCAAAACTTTGGTTGAAAAAATCATGTCCTGTGATTTTGACAAGGAATATTTCCCGCACGCTCGTAAATGGTTTGCAGGGCATGGTGATAGAGTGCGAGTCCGACGTACCTATAGTTCAATTTCCGTTCGAGACAGTCATACATCATTTTCTGGTAAGAAATTTGCATATATATATATATATATATATATATATATATATATATATATATATATATATATATATATATATATATATATATATATATACGAGTCGCGTTCTGAGAAAACCGGGCTTAATGCATGTGCGGAAAGTGTCGTTCCAGATTAGCATGTGCAGTCCGCACAGGCTTATCAGGGATGACACTTTCCGCTTTTATGATATTTTCTGTTAAGCAAAAAAGGAAAAGGACTTTCTTAGACGGAAAGTGTCGTCCCTGATTAGGCCACAAGCTCTTTGAATAAATCCAAGACATGAATCGCTGTAAGAGAAAGCTCATGCAATACACAGCTTATGACAGATGTATCATCTGCATAGATCACTGATGTACTAAATTCGTCGATGTCTTTTGACTGCAGTGACACATTACATGATAATGCCTCTAATAGTTTACTTGACTTCAGCAATTCAGATGAGCAATACTGATACAGATTTTCTCCATGCATGTTTAAGTTTTCTTGCACTAATAACTGAAGGCACATGCCACTCACTTGACAGAAGAAATGCTATATTCCCTCAGTTATGTTGATAAGCCCCCTTGATTGATATTGTCGCTAATCTGTGTCAAGTAATGAATCAGGCTCCTTGGAAGTAGCCTTAAGTACTTCCTCTCTCTCCGTTAGTCCGTTTAATTGACCATTAGCTGATGTGGAATACATGTTACTTTTGTGAATGGTGTTAAATTTCTGAAGTGCAGAATGAACACAGTATCCACCAACATATCTTATACGAGCTGTTGAAGTTTTTGTAACACTTCTTGTTGGTAATGCATGTTCTCCTGCTTTGAAAGATTCGACGGTTTCTTGAAGTAAGGACTGTCTTACAGAGTTAGTCAAGTGACTGCACACGTGAGAGTGAGCATGTGAGACACATACACAGTCTTTGAATAGCAGCATACAGGCCACTTTTAATCACTGGTCTGATATCTGTGACACTCGGCATAAAACGAATTCAGTTTTTCCGCCTTCACGCCAACTTCTGCAGTGACACCTAATTGTTTGACTATGTCAGTCAAAGAAGCAAACTGCTTCTTGCAAAAGTTCCTGGCATCAGCTAAATCACCAAGTAGCATTTTATTTACTAGGTCATTCACCTCTTGCTGAACTGGTGTGACTGGCACATTTGTCAAGCACTGCTTCAGAGTTGAATTCAGATCAAAATTCTATGGCAGTTGTACGTCATCAGAGAATTTATCTAGGCCAATAGATGACATAATGTTGTTGAATTTTTCATCAAACTCTTCTTCAGTGTCCCCATCAGTGTCATCCCATTCAGCATCCACCCAGAAATGCCCTTGTGTCGTGATGTTCATTCTGTTGACATGAAAACATAAACAGTGTTGTGTTAATAAAATGAAGCACGACTCGAAGACATTCCAACAAAACTTTTTATTTCACATCCCCTACGAATCGTGTTGCCTATAACTCTTAGAATACAAAGCCCTTTCTTTCGCAAACCCCATACATGTAATACAGTCGTTGGATTTTATGATATTTTAAGCCCAAGTCTCACTATTGCCGGTAGAGCCCCTGTCCATCCCAATTAGGTGTCACTGCAGAAGTTGGCGTGAAGGCGGAAAAACTGAATTCGTTTTATTCCGAGTGTAAAAGATATAAGTCCAGTGATACATTTAAAGTGGCCTGTATGCTACTATTCAAAGACTGTGTATGTGTCTCACTAGTTCTTCTTGAATGCTCTGAGCTTTTATGAGTACATACGTACAGTTCATAGTTCTTCTTGGTAAAATTTAAAATTAATGTTAAAAAAATAATGTCACACATATGTCCATAAAATCGAGTTAAATCAACCTAATACATTGTTACAAACACAATACTTGTTACAATCGACATCAATTTGCGTCTACTTTGTTGAGAAATGCTCAAAACATAAAATTGATATCAAATCGTTTATGGCGGAAGTTGTTATTGTCGATTAGAGCAAAGGGAAAGAAAAGGTTACACTGCACAAATTGTTTTCACTGTGGTATTTGACGATCTGGGCTTATGTAGAGCTGCAACGATTCGATCCGATTCATCGAAAATCGATTCGAAATGGTTCGATTCGATTACGATACCAAACCTACCAAATTCGATTCGATTCTTTAACATATATACATATATAAACATAGATACGAAAAGCGCGCTGTATTCTGACTATTGATACAGGAAGGTGTAGGTTTTATCTTTACCTGTAATTACGACGCGCGCGATTGGTTGCTTATTACTTTAGTCATCCAATCAATAAGCCCGTTACGGTTTACTTTCGGAAAAAAGCGTCAAAATGGCTTAACAAGTTATTGCCGACAAATTGAAATTATCAGATGCGCCTAAGAAGCTAAAATCAAAAGTATGGAAGTATTTTGGGATTCGGGATGGTAGCCCTACCAATAAAGCAAAGTGTAAACTGTGCTTCATGGATGTGGCGTACGCTAAGTCCGGCTCAACCACTAATCTAATTTAATGCAATATGTCAAACGCAAACATAACGTTGATTTAGCAAGACAAAGAGGTCGCACAAGTGCAACTACTTAAGTCGCCAGCCAGAAAAGTAGTTCTATTTCTTTTGGAGTTTTGTTAAGTTTATTAGAGAATGTGATTTGTCCTACAGGTAACAGGTGATGCTGTCATGGCACAGTGGTAGACATGCTTATAGCGGTTTTGGGTAAAGGTGTAATAGTGATAGTACTACCATTTAACTGATTCCAGATACGTTCTTATGATTATTTATTTATTTTTTATATTATTGTGTTATCAACACAATCTTCTAGTCAGAAGTTTTTATAGAAAATTGAGTCCTAATTTTCTATTCTTTTTTATGTGTTTTATTGAAATCACATTTGAAGAGAAATGTTAATTTTGAGGCATAAGAGTGAATATTTGATTAAACTAGGTTTGAAGATGAATCGAATCGAAAAAATCGGTATCGGAGTGTCTGAAATCGAAATCGAATCGAATCGAGCTGTTGGTGAATCGTTGCAGCTCTAGTCTTATGGTAGCAGTTGAAATTGTATTGTGTATAACATTGTAGTTTGAATTAGGACACATTCTTATGACTGTAATTTCGCTGCGATCGGATAAGTGGCATGTTCCGTTAGTAAGTTGAATAGTATCGGGCGTATGTTTGCATTGTAAACAAGTTGTTATTAAAATAAAGATACAATGTGGTGTTGGTGTAACTTTTACTATTGTACTAAGTGAATGAGGATTGAAATGCTATGAAACACTTTCTGCACTAATTAAAATATTTATTGAACATATTCCATATTTGTTTTCGGCTATTAGGCTAGATTATTGTATATACATGCATACATAGAAAATATTGCATACATACACACACAAAGTATAAAGAAATGGCAAAAAAGAAACACCATAAAATAAACTAAACAAACAAAACAAGAAAGAACAAAGAAATGAATATGCATTGTTATAATGAAATATAAACACATACAGCTAAAAGATTTACAGAAAGCGAAAACCTAAGCACAATCGAGGGACACCACACAAAATCAATTGGTCACTGTCGGCTCAGGAACTACTTTAAAGTACCCCGTGTACCCTTAGGTAAACTAAATGTTCCCCGGGTACGAATAATACGTTTAAAGGCACCCGGCAATACGACGGGGTTCTTTTAGTATATTTTCCGTACACCGGGAACAGTGTAGTAAACGTTAAAGTACCTGGGATACCATATACACACATACAGCTGATAAATTTACATATATTTCCCTGTGTGTGATCGTGCTTATTGAAAGCGATAGCCTAACCACGATCGAGGGACACCACACATAATTTACGCTCAATTGGTCATTGTCGGCTCAAGTACTACTTAAAAGTACCCCGAGTACTCCGAAGTATTCTACAATGTACCCCGGATACGGAAAATACGCACCCGGTCATACTCCGGAATACTTTTTAAAACCGGTATATAATTTATGTACCCCACATACTTTGCAGTATATTTTTTAATTACACCGGGTACTTGAAGTAGTTTCTGAGCCGACAATAACCAATCGAGCATAATTTACTATTGTTTAATTAAATCATTTTATATTTCGAGTCCGCATTGAAGACGTACATAAAGTTGAAAGGCGGTAATGCATGTTTTCATTTGTTTACCATATGAGTGTTTTGGTATATGCATGTATTGAAATACCTGAATTGTGTATGATCAATCTAGTAGGAGAATTACTTGAGACTTGCAATTACACCATATGGTATACGTCGAACGCTACACTATGGTTTTACGACCGATGTCCTCCTACCTAAACGTTTTGATAAAAGTTTAATTTTTTCTAAGTACGGGATTTTTTTCACCACAACGTCCTTAAGTTTGCTCATGCCTTGGTGGCAATTTGGCCCAAGGTCCTCACAGAGACGCTCTTTCATTAAGATGTTAACGAGCATCTTCATGTCCTCGTCTCGCCTGACTTCTTTCCTGGCTGGCGGTTTCTCGGTCGCTGTGTCCACCATGGTAGAAAAGTGGTCATCGACCAATCTACCTAGGCCGCCAGCGAGTGCTCCGTGACGAGCAAGGGTGGCCGATGTCGCCTTCGAACCGACTGACTTCAGACTTTCTGAAAACGTATTGAAAACACATATATAACACAAATCACGTTGAACTGAAAGTAGTAGACACGATCGTCTGGTATGTACATGTATATACAATCCAATTGAACATTGGAACTTGGAAAATATTTTTTTTAAACCGTAGCACTATTTACTGAGTCTTAGTATAAAGTTGAATAAACAACAACAACAACAGCAAAAAACGTAGAACCTACCTTTGAATTCTCTGTTCAAGAATTCGTTTACTAAGTCGGCTTCGAGATTCTTCCCGCGTCAACCTTGTAAATTAACTGTCCGATTCCAAGTCATATCGTTGGTTAATCTGTGTGGTAGCCAACCGTTGACAGCTGAAACAGAACATGTTCAAACTTCTGTGACTGTTAGTCATTTGCAAATTAGGATCGTTAATTATAAAAAAATAACAACCACGAACAGATTTATTTTAACATAAGCATTTTTAAACATTACAATTTATCCCATCGTATCTCAGCATATACTGACCTGCAATCAAACGATGTCCCAGGGTGACATACTTGGGGTGGTGATTTGCGTACAACCACGGCAAGTCGCACTTCCAATACATCAGCATGCCGGGACCATCGTTCTCTTTAACAGCGTCATGGCGGATCATGTCACCGAGTATTTGGAATAGTAAGGCCTTGCTGTGGCGGTAACTCATGTCTCGGGTCTGGCTTCTGACAACTCCTGTCGTCTTGCAGCTACAGCAGCAGAACCAAAGCTCTGCTTCAGTCGGTAGGCTTTGTAGCTTCACACAGTCCATATGTAACCAGATACCCCTCTGGCAGAGGATATTGCAGCACTCCACCATCGGGATGTCGGTGCGTTTCTTTTTGCAGACGCAATTTGTGCTCTCATCACCTTGCTGCCTGCATGCCGCTGAGCAGAACCATGTTTCAGGCAGGGAGTCATCTGTGAGGCCTACACACCTTAGGTGAAAGAACCGGTTGGGGCAGGCCTCGTTTTCACACTCTGCCATCGGCTCGTCCTCCCTCACTTTATTGATGCCTGAGAAAGTATGATAATTTATTAAGTACATACATTGTATTCTGATTTAGGTGTTTAGATGTCTTATACTACACACATATTGGCAGTTAAAGGAATAAGTCCCAATTGAACCGTATTAAAAAGTACATTTTTTTTTTGACATTTCTTAATGATATGTACCACTACCACATATTATTTTCTAGTAGATATTTATGATATGTGACCAGTAAGATATACATTTTTCTAAAACGCATGTTCAAATGTAAAGGTTAACATTTGAAAATAGGTCATAAGGCCATTAAATAAAAAAATTCAAACATAGTTTTCGGCCATGAAACGTTATTTGCAACAAGAAACTACAATTTAAAAAATCATTTTGTTTATATAAATTCATTAACACTCAACAATACTTACTCGTTTTGCAAAGGCATACATTGTGGACAGCGTTGTTGTCGTCAAATGTCAACGGAGACCATATTTCTTTGACGATTTTTTTTGACAGTTGGTCAAACTCTTCCTGTGACATTGTGACATCGTCATCTAACGATTGAGTGCCAATTGTTTCATGGCAAAAGCGCAGACGTACCCTTCTCCCACAAATTTTAAAAACTCCACCACGTACGAAAATGACTCCGAAACGTTTTTCTTCACGCCACGGTGGTTAAACACGTTTCGTAGATGGTATAAAGTCCCCTTGTCCATTGACGACGAGGAACTATAAATCCGATCCATGATATCCTGCATAACAAGGAAAACAATGTCTAAAACACAGTCCGATTTAATAAACAAGTAATTATACACATGCACAATAAGTAACACGCTATGTTTAACTGACTATATCTTAAGAATTATGTGAACTTTTATTACTTTATTTTAAAAAATAAATATAAAAAAATTATTCATCAACCTACCTGCACCAAAAGCAGTCGCTTATGGAACTCTTGCGGCGCTAGTTCAAGCCCTTCCAAACGAGCGTTGGATGTTGATTCGTTGGCCATGGCGTTCTGTGCGTCGTTGTGCCGCTCACAAGATAGCCCATCGCCCCAGATTTGATTTTGTGTAAATCTGTCCCATTGGTCGGTACATACTTTTGCAGTACTTTCAGGATATTAATGACACCATTGATAGTTGAAGGGTTTTCTTCAAGTAAACCTATATTGAACTGGGAAAAAACAACACGATTTATCCTAGGTTTACCAACACACTGATATGTGTAACCTTGTTGAATATACCCACTTTCTGCCTTGCATGATGCCTATAATAACCATACGCATATTATTAAAAACAATACTGTTACTTTTTGGCAAACTTTGTCTAGCTTATCAAAAAATATAACAATCATTAAGTAATAAATTATCATTCTACATTTTCTTGGCTTACCATTTGACTTTTTTGTTTACTTTCCTCAGCGAAAGGATGGTCTCTATGTTGTTCTACAAGACACCCTTCAGCAGCCCTTAAGTGTCGGAGGAGTATTCTTGACACCATGTTTTCCATTCAGCGCCTGATAACGTAAAGGTCCGTGTTATCGGGAATGAAGGCCTGTTGACCTATCGCGACAGCGGGTCTTACCCGTTTATCATCGAACTGCGTTGTTGCAATTGGATTTTAAACGGCATAGGCCAGGGCCCAGGTTTGGTATTGGTTTCCGTGATTCATTGTATGATGGCGGGCTTTCACGTATCTCCCCACGTTGTCCCAACATATTGTATAACCTTTAAGAGAAAAAAACTCACATGATAGCATTTCATTACATTGAATGTTCGGCCAGTACAAGTATTGAATTGAACGGGAAAGGACTGTTTTATGAAAACGAATGAAATAAAATAATGTTCATCTTAAAAAGAGGACAGAGTTAAGACCTCATCATCAATGAATTGAAGACAAACACCAAGAAATTACCGGTTGGATATGTGGGATCACCGTACAAAATCGTTCTGTCTGCGTCATTAGGGTCTTCTGCAGATTCCAAGTCATCACTCCAACCAGTGATGTCCAACCAATCTTCATCGACAGCAGAACGGGCCTCGTCAGCAGAGCGAGCCTCGTCAGCAGAGCGGGCCTCGTCAGCAGATCGAGCCTCGTAAGCAGATTGGGCCTCGACAGCAGAGCGGGCCTCGTCAACAGAGCGGGCCTCGTCAGCAGAGTGGGCCTCGACAGCAGAACGGGTCTCGTCAACAGAGCGGGCCTCGACAGCAGAGTGAGCCTCGACAGCATAACGGGCCTCGTCAACAGAGCGAGCCTCGTCAGCAGAGCGGGCCTCGCCAACAGAGCGAGGTCGTCAGCAGAGCGGGCCTCGTCAGCAGAGCGAGCCTCGTCAGCAGAGCGGGCATCGTCAGCAGAGCGAGCCTCGACAGCAGAGTGGGCCTCGACAGCAGAGCGGGCCTCGTCAACAGAGCGGGCCTCGACAGAAGAGCGGGCCTCGTCAACAGAGCGGGCCTCGTCAGCAGAGCGGGCCTCGTCAGCAGATATATTAATTTTTTTACGCTTGATTGTTCTACGTATGGTGTATTGTATTATCAAAACATTGCAATAAATCACCAAGATAATATAACACATTAAGACATTCTTATATGTTACATTTAGTTCAATACATTTCTTTGAAAATTATATAGAATACATTTTTAATACCCACATAGCGATTGTAAATTGTACAATTACTATTTAAGATAATGTCGTTGAAGAAATTAATCGTTTTATTGTGTGCACACAACCTACCCTGCGCTTGCATCCGGCGGGCACATCAGAACAGCATTCACCTTCTGCATCAAAGAAGCTGTTCGAGGTTTGGCTTGTTTCGATATGATGGAGTAGATAAACCCCAGCATTGCTGAAATCGATTGCTCATACCTAAGGTGTGAATAAAATTGAGAGAAGAATTAGTTACTATGTACACGTATAGGAATACAAAGGTTTATATAGATAATACAATCATTTAAGAGTATACACGCAGTTGAAAAATGAATATATATATATTTAGGAATATTATAAAAAAAACAAATCTGACGTATATTCCACAAATTAATGCGCCAGTTAACTTGCTTATCCATTAAACACACACACACACACACACACGCACGCACGCACGCACGCACGCACGCACGCACGCACGCACGCACGCACGCACGCACGCACGCACACACACACACACACACACACACACACACACACACTCACACGCACGCACGCACGCACGCACGCACGCACGCACGCACGCACGCACACACACACACACACACACACACACACACACACACACACACACACACACACACACACACACACACACACACACACACACACACACACACACACACACACACACACACACACACACACACACACACACACACACACACACACACACACACACACACACACACACACACACACACACACACACACACACACACACACACACACACACACACACACACACACACACACACACACACACACACACACACACACACACACACACACACACACACATACGTGCAAATGGTGCAAAGTCACTACACTACATTTTCTCCCGGAAACCCACTACCACTAGATCTAGCTATGCCAGCGATTTAATATTTCGAAAAATTATGTCAAATGGGCTGCTTTACTGAACGATGATTTTATTATTTCAATTTAATGTATTTTATCAAACTTATAGTTTACCATGTTACCCACTACATACACGCTTCTGAAAAAAAAAAACACCGGGTGAATCACTACATTTATACACACTAGTTTGTCACTACATGTACACACACATTTTCCCAGACAACTCACTACTTACAATTATCTCAAAATATAACTACTGGACGCTATGAGTTTCAAGCAATACTTATTAGATTGATCAGGCAAACAACGCCATTTATACACGCACTTGTTCAAAATCTCGATATTCCATGAAGTATAATTAGTAGATATACAGCTTGGTGTCAAACCGTTCCGATCCGAATACTTAAATATGATTTTTTGTATGAAACAGTCATTACTACAATACAATCTAGCTCTGATCACGACTATATATATATAATATATATGTTGCATATTTTAGATTCTAAGAGGATCCCCATTTACAATTATATCGAATGAATAATGCTTGTATAGTCACTTTTATCATATCCGGATTTTACTGGAAACACAGTTTGTCATTGTAATGAATATAAAAATATACACCAACTTCGGTCGCAATTAGCAGTAATAATATGCTATTCTCACAATATATTTTTACATATTTAGAAACGATGGAGGAATACCATTACAACGGTACCAAATAATGTATGGTCGGTTGGAAAAAATGTTGCTTGTATAACCCCTTTATCTTCCCGGGTTTTCCTCAATACATTGTTTTGTGTAAAAAATCATATCAATAGGCCGACTTTGGCCGCCCTAATATTATACCGACAAACACTATTTTTTACATCGTTAGAAACCTCATATGATCTTCTTTACAACGGTAGCATTTTATTTATATCGAAATTTATAATAATGTTTGTATAACCACTTTTACCTTTTCCGGGTTTTCCTTTAGGCATTTTGGTGTGTAAAAAAACACCCTCACAATAGGCCGACTTTGACCGCGATTTACAGGCTAACTCTTCTGACCCAGCCATACACTATTTTTAAATTGTAAGAAACTTTTGAGGTTCTTCTTTCCAACGGTACCATTATTATTCATATCGGACGAATAATAACCTTTTTTTTACATTTTCCGTGGTTAACCTTAAAGATTTCCGGGTTTTCCGGATATTTCCGGGTTTTATACCTCGCCTACCATTTCCTAATGAGCCGTCCACATTTTTTTCAGATGCTTCATATCTAAAAGTCAACCATTCCTTTGCAATTATCCAAATATTTCTATTAACATCGAAGCGTCATCAAGTTTAAGGCATTTAGACTGTCAAAATACATTGGAGTACATTGGCAAAGTTAGATCTCTTTACCAAATACCCCAGTAAAATATAAAATATTATGTAAATGTACTGCGCTCAAGAATGTGAAAACGTCAAAAACGACAGTAATAATAATAAAAAAAGACAACACGCATTTTTATATTAACGTATAACACAACTTTAAAAGATAAGTTGCATTAAGGATTATTGATACACGATGACATTTGGTTGATATTTTTATTTTAGTCAGAACTTTCCGAATCCTAAAAAGTCATTGATATTTTTGTAATTTCAAATCATAAAACGTCATCGTACGTTGTTCAACTCCAATAACCTGGGCGATGAAATAAACCATTAAGCGGAAACGGTAATCCATAAGTTGATATGGATAACGGGTGATGCCAGGATGTTAATAAACGTGTATTATTTTTTGTTTGAAAGAAAATTATCAAATCTTATACAACCTAACTTAATGTACTTGATTAAAGCTCATACATGTATACAGTCATACTTATTAGCAATTAAGCCAAGCGGTTACGCATTTGACTGCAGATCCAAAGAGCCTCATTTTCTTCAATTGTTTTTTTTCGCAACTAAATGTTCTTCTTAAAATACTTTAATTATAAAAACATTTGATGTACATCATATATTGATAATCCTTTCGATGCATTATATATTATTTTATACACCTATTAAAAATCGGATTTTGGGGCAAAATCGGGGTTCGAAGTACCCTTAATAAAGAGGGCTGAAATCGCTAAACTGTTCAATTACGTTAATGTTCGTACGTGAAAATAAATTGCAAAGCATAAAAATAACTATATAATGTGAAAAACGTTCAGAAAGAACCTTGGTACACAATCAGCAGTACATGTATATGTTATATTTGATTAACCGTACACAACGTGTTTTTATTTTGCTTTTTAACATTATCTTTGCATAATTGCGTACAAGTAGACTGGTACAATCTGGCCAAAATATTTATTAAAAAAATCACAATAATTAAAATGTGTAATTGAATTTACTGGATAAATAGTCACGTTCTTTCATTAATCTTAACGTGTTTGTTTCTTTAATCCAACGTTTAGTTATTTAACGATCATTTTGGCAACACAATATGAAACTACTACACCCCGATCAGAGATCTTTTAATTTGCAGTTGTTTGATGCCTATCCTTATACTATGTGTTGTAACTTGTCATGCGCAACTCAATTATGTATAAAGGTTTTCATAAGATAACAGTAATTTGCAAACTTCTCAGCACAAATCTGTAAATTTTACAAAACAATTTGAGTAAAATATGTGTTTATAATGAACATTGAATTTCGATTTTAGAACGAAAATGAATGAGCATAGATTTTATTCAAAATGTATGGTTATTTTCACCTATTTTAGCAACATTTTTATTTTGCTTTGTGAACTGTTGTACTTAAATAATTGTATGCATGTCTGGACATAGAATTTTAGTTTATGGTGACCATGTAGACACAAATTATTTCCCAAAAAGTGTTTTCATTGTTACTATTAACATAGTTGCGATCTTTATTTTAAAATGAAATCTTAAGCAGGAGAATGGCCATGAATGAAAGATCGGGAAAAAGGGTATTCCATCCCTCATAATCATTGCGTGTAATATCGTGTTATTCCGGTGTATGTTTGAGAGCCATGGACATCACAAACAAAGCAATACTAAATCGTCTCCATGACGTTCTGTTTGAGAAGTTGATGTCCATCGCATACAGCGGTCTACCGATATAAGGCGGACTCACGTTCTTATTATGAATCAATGGTAAACGCTTTTTTATATAGATTATTTTTTTATTCAATTGACATACGTATCAAACGATATAACCATGCTTCGTGTCTTATTACTGTTCACTGAATTTCAAATTATTTACCGTAATAGTTTAAATCATTAAAATGCGTGTGAAGACATTTTTTTATTGTAATTCACGTTGTAAAAAGTTGCATAGCAGATCGCCCGATAAGTCGTTCTGTCAGCTTAAACAAACCGAAGCATTCAATTAAAATTTTGCAAAATGTTGTTAAATGTTAAAATCAACACATGTCATACCACGCTGTATGGATAATTAGGTAGACACCCACTGTATGTAAATATATATGTTCGTATTATAAAATATTGGCTTAAAGTTGTTAATAGTAAACATATTATCATGCAAACTGTGTATAACCAAGCAATCAATGTTTGTAATAAACGGTTTACAAAATGGGTATCTAATGTACAAAAAAGTTGTTAAATGATTATTGATTTTCTAATACATTCGAAAATGTAAATACGATTAGTACAAATTCGTTTTTATGTGAATTTAAATGTAGAATTATAGAAACATTTAAACAAGAATGGTTTGACAATATGAATAATAGTTCAGTTTTAGATATGTATAGGGTACTCAACACATCACTAGAATATGAAACGTACTTAGATTTACTGACAAAAAGAGAACTTCACTATACTGCTGCCAAAAAGTTTGCGTACATACATACCCCAATGTAGTAAATTCCAAAGTTGTATGCCAGTGTTGTGACTTGTCTAGTGTGTATGCCAATTTCATGACTTACATAGTGTGTGTGCCACTGTAGTGATTTGCATAGTTTGTATGCCAATGTAGTAACTTCCAAAGTTTTATGCCAGTGTAGTGACTTGCCTTGTGTGTATGCCAATTGCATGTCAATGAAGTAACCTATTTAGTTTGTATGCCAATGTAGTGACTTGCCAAGTGTGTATGCCAATTTTATGACTTACATAGTGTATGTGCCACTGTAGTAACTTGCATAGTATGTATGCCAATGTAGTAACTTTCATAGTTTTATGCCAGTGTAGTGACTTTCCTAGTTTGCATCACTGTATGCCAATTTCATGACTTACATTGTGTGTGTGCCACTGTAGTGACATAGTTTGTATGAAAATGTAGTAACTAACTTAGTGAGTGTGTATGCCAGTGTAGTGACTCTCCTAATGTGTATGCCAATTTCATGACTTACATTGTGTGTGTGCCACTCTAGTGACTTATATAGTGTTATGCAAATGCAGTACCTTCCAAGGTTTTATGCCAGTGTAGTGACTTGCCTAGTGTGTATTACTGCATGCCAAATTCATGACTTACATAGTGTGTGTGCCACGGTAGTGACTTGCATAGTTTGTATGAAAATGTAACTAACTTAGTGTGTATGCCAGTGTAGTGACTCGCCTAATGTGTATGCCTATTTCATGACTTACATTGTGTTTTTGCCACTGTAGTGACTTGTATAGTGTTATGCAAATGTAGTACCTTCCAAAGTTTTATGTCAGTGAAGTGGCATGCCTAGTGTGTATCATTGCATGCCAATTTCATGACTTACATAGTGTGTGTGCCACTGTAGTGATTTGCATAGTTTTATGCCAATGTAGTAACTTCCAAAGTTTTATGCCATTGTAGTGACTTGCCTAGTGTGTATGCCAATTTCATGACGTACATAGTGTGTGTGCCACTGTAGTGATTTGCATAGCTTGTGTGCCAATGTAGTTACTTTCATAGTTTTTATGCAAGTGTAGTGACTTGCCTAGCGTGTATGCCAATTTCATGACTAACATAGTGTGTACCACTGTAGTGACTTGCATAGTCTGTATGCCAATGAAGTAACTAACTTAGTTTGTTATGCCAATGTAGTGACTCGCCTAGTTTGTATGCCAATTTTATGACTTACATAGTGTATATGCCACTGTAGTGACTTGCATAGTTTGTATGCCAATGTAGTAACTTCCAAAGTTTTATGCCAGTGTATTGACTCGCCTAGTGTGTATGCCAATTTCATGACTTACATAGTGTGTGTGCCACTGTAGTGACTTGCATAGTTTGTATGCCAATGAAGTAACTATCTTAGTTCGTTATGCCAGTGTAGTGACTTGCATAGTTTGTATGCCAGTGTAGTGACTTGCCTAGTGTGTATGCAAATTTCATGACTTACATAGTGTGTGTAATACATACGCAGGCGATAGTATTAATGATGTTCGCAATAAAATTACGAGCGCACGCTTTAGTTACTATGTGAGACCGATATAGCTATTACGTGCGCATGCGATAGCTATTACATGTGCACACAAGAGTGATAACGTGCGCAATAATATTACCCACCGCTATTAAATGCATATACAAATTGACAAGAGTCGTGATGTAATCTGCTTGCTATGAGTTTTTTAAACTAACAGCGGTGACGAATACCACTGGGGCAGCCTTGCGCAGACGCCGTACGTTTTCCGCATAGATTGCACTATATGAGGGCAATATGATTTAAAATCACGTACTATTTCACAACTTCATCATTTTCATAAATATACAGATTTTTTATTTAAGACTCAAAAGAATAATATAGCGTATATACAATTATATTATTGTCAAAAACATCAAATCAATCACAGTGTTGACAACACTTAGATGACCAGGTAGAGTAAAACAATTTTCTAGCTGAAGATGTCTCACAGTTTAGTAACTCGTATTTTAGTATCGGATTCAGACTCTAAATGTTTGTGAAAAGGGACGCATGATCCAAAACAAAGCTTATTTTTATTTTTTGGCAACCGACCATCGAAAACAGTGTGACCCATCACTGAGGACAGTGTGATCCATAACTGAGGACAGTGTGACCTGTCACTAATGACATCGTATTATAGGTCGACATGTCTACATGTATTTAAAATATGTCTTAAGTTAAAACATGTAAATATACATTTGCATTGCAATGTTGATAAGCAAGCTTTTAACAGACGCTATATCCTTATGTATGTTGGTTTGGTGGCTGCTTTCTGACATCTTATAGGTGTATAAGCAGGTTTGAAGGACGCCAACACAACACGCCGATGGCTCCGACCCTAAACGTTTTCTAGCGCGTCTATACAGCGCCTGTAGAGATAACGATGCCAAAGATGTGTTTCTACGGCGTTTCATACGCACTCTCTTCATAGCCTCTTGCAAAAGTCATATTCAATGCATTTGAACGGCGACCCTATTTGAAATAAGGTCAAAGTAATCGCGGCGACATGGCGCCTATGCCTAGTCGCTGCGCCAAACTTTGCCGGCGACTGCATAACGAGCACCTTTGCGTTCTGTGTATATCTTGGAGGTCGTGAGTGCGCCATGCAAAGACCGATATGCTGAAACTGGGATATAATGGTTCAGCGATATTAAGAGAGCTATTTCATTAGTGATAGTAAATACGCGAGTACGCGATAGTTATAACGTGCACACACTTAAGTTATTATGTGCGTTACACTATTATAACGTGCGCTCTTGATAGTATTACATACGCGGGCGATAGTGTTGATCATGTTCGCAATAAAATTATGAGCGCACGCTACAGTTACTGTGTTAGAATGATATAGCTAATACGTGCGCATGCGATAGCTACTATTAAGTGTGCACGTAAGAGTGATAACGTGCGCATGCAATAGCTATTAGATGCACACGCGATAGCTGATCAATGAGAATAGGTGTTCGTTAATTTTTACTTAAGCTTTTGAAGTATTTATAAAATGATTGCTTATCACATAGGGTACGATTTTATAAAAGAAATATTTAACTTCATAATTGTAAAGGATTGTTAATGTAACACTTCGAGTGCACAGAACATCATTTGCAGTAGTGCATCGTTTTGAATAATATATATATATATATATATATATATATATATATATATATATATATATATATATATATATATATATATATATATATATATATATATTTATATAGAAAACAAGAGCTGTCACCATAGGATAACTTATGCCCCCTATAAACGCTTGATAGAAGTTATGAGCTTTGTTCGAAACATAAACGCAGATTTTGAAACTTAAACGCGGACCCTAAGTTCAAGGTCAAGGTCACAGGGGTCAAAATTTGTGTGCGTATGGAAAGGTCTTGTCCATATACACATGCATACCAAATATGAAGGTTATATCTCAAGGGACATAGAAGTTATGAGCATAATTCGAAAAATAAACGCAGATTTCGAAACCTTAACGCGGACCCTAAGTTCAAGGTCAAGGTCACAGGGATCAAAGTTTGTGTGCATATGGTGCCTTGTCCATATTCACATGCATAGCAAATATGAAGGTTATATCTCAAGGGACATAGACGTAATGAGCATTTTTCGAAACCTAAACGTAGATTTCGAAACCCAAATGCGGACCCTAGGTTGAACGTCAAGGTCACAGGGGTCAACATGTTTGTGCGTATGGAAAGGCCTTGTCCACATACACATGCATACCAATTATGAAGGTTATATCTCAAGGGACATAGAAGTTATGAGCATTTTGAGAAACCTTAACGCAAAGTGTGACGGAAGGACAGACGGACGGACGGTCCGATCACTATATGCCCTCCTTCGGGGGCATAAAAATCGATTATCGTTAAAGGCACTGTAGTTGCGTATAGTTTTTATTTACATGGTTATTATAATAGCAAAATTCATGTTCGACTGCAGACGTCTATCGCAAAACGGACCTTATGATTATTTTTTCCTTACGATACCTATTTTAAAACATTTCTATATTTGAAGTACCCGTTAATTATATTAAAAACATACAATCAATTAAATGTAAATGAAAGATTTGGATATATCTGGCATTCAGCGAGTGACCTTCATTTATAAACTTGACAGGCTGCATCATCGAATGAGCAACCATTTGTACAAGATATATATGTACATTAATATACAATATGAACTTAATCCGTAATAACTCATAACAATTAGTTACTGTATTTATTCTGGATTTTCAGAAACATGTTAATTATTCGATTGTGTATATTAATCAGTAGAATGCAAATTGTCAAATAGTCAAATAATATCAATCTGTAATTCAATTCTATCCGCAATTGTATAGAAATACTGTGTAAGTGTAAAAAAGACCGAATAGCCAAAACATCAATTATTATTCAACTAAAACTGTTTTTATTTAATATTAATTTATTGACTGTTGAAACACTTGAATTCAAATGAACAAACATTTTGCGCAATACATATGCAATTTTGAAAACTAGCCCAGGAAGTTATATTTATGACAAGTGATTTTAATTAAAAAAGATTAGACAATGCTCATCTTAGATATCTGATTCATTTTGAACAGTAACTTTATACAACATAGAGCAAAATGATTAGAAAAGTACACTGTATTTGATAAATAACTAACTTGGTCAAAAAAGCAACTAAACTGAACAGTCGTTAAACATAAGCTACACAAAGGAGTCACTGATCAGAATCGGGAATAAAATTTTGCGGACACATTTAGTAATGAAGCTTCATATTGTGTTTTTTTAATGAGGCAAGCAGTAGTTGTACACAATATTTGATTCATATAATTTCATAGTTGGGCAGGTAATTTTACATTATATATTTATTAAAGCAGTCAACAAAGCCTCATCCTTGAAAAGAAGCAATTAATTGCAGCATATAGTAAAGCGACCAGTGTGCCATGACACTGGTATAAGGCAACAACATATTTTGTTTTTATTTAGATTTTTCAGTCATAAAACGGTTTTGTTTAAATGTTGTATCACTGTCAATGAGATGAATTGTAAGTCTTCAACTTGATGTACAAGCTCTGCACACAGATGTATTCCAGAAAGTAGGCTTTAAGGAGGTCGCCTTTAGTGCTGCTCTAGATGGGGAACTGATCATGTGTCAGTGGTTCCCATCTCCAGGGCATCTGGCCTTTTCATGGGCGCTGGCAGTGACTTGGGCGCTACCAATCGAGCCAACTGAAGGGTGAGCACCTGTTCCAGCAAGATCCTCTCCCTGCACTTTCCATGAGCACTGCACATGAAAACTGACACAAATACTTCATGAAATATTCATTTTATTTCAGTATTTGCCTTATAATAAGACACTAAATATATGAACATAAGATTCTGTAGTTGAAAAAAGATGCACACTCGTTGAAAACAAACCCTTTTCTTTTTAAATTAAAAAAGGGTAATAATTATAATTAATTGCCAGGAGAAAGTGATGGGCCTTTTTTGAAGCGTAAAGCTAATGATGGTGTCCTAATGATAAATCACATAAAGTAAAAATACATAATATGTCACTGCCAGCGTATATTGCGTATGTGTGTGTGTGTGATAGAGAAAATGTCAAAAAATTAATAACTATTTTAATATGAATATTAAATATCACACACTATGACAACATATACTATTATTTGTATAATTTATATGCACATTATGTAAGTTGCTGCTTATATGGGATCCCCACCAGGATTTGAACCTGGATTTCCTCTCCATATGGAAAGGTGTGTTTGCTTACACTATAAGGATTTTTCCAGTAACAGCAATATTGTTTACAATTATTTCTGTCAACTACATTTACTATAATCAACTAGTATAAAAATGTAAAACAAACAGATAAAGTCAAATACATGTACATGTGTACAAAGTACACGTGCTTGGAAAGTGGAATTATTTTATCCCAAATTTATTCAAGAAAGAGTAATGTACAAAAACATTATTTAGCTTAATAATAAAATTAACAATAATGTTACAGATATTAACACTTAAATTGTTCTTTTCAAAGTGTCCATGATAAATTAATTAAGAATACATCAAAATTTACATTGGCTAATGTTGCTACTGATGATTCAAGGGAAAACAATTTTTAATTTTCAACAACTAAACAGTTTCATGTACTCGTAACTACATACCTACCAAGCAGTTAAGGTGTGCTGGTTTATATTCGCCGGCTGAATGCCCGTTTCTTACATCACAAGCTGAATGTTGACTATCATCTTCTGTATGTAGTTGTAGCCTTGGGGAAGCCATCATTGGTGATGGAACCCGAGAAGTTAGCACACAACTACTCCGCAGGGAATCTGCCAGGTGGCTGGACAAAGGTGATGGGGCTATGCACATCTGTAATTGTTATGTTTAAGTCTATGGTTTATACAATATGAATATTTTACACCGCACTTTTAACTGAAATCAAACACAGTTTGAACTGGATATATATACGTGTATATGCTTGCTTATTTGCTATTGTTAGTCCAAACATTAACATATGAAAAATGAAATAATTTAATGTGATGTTTGAACTCCAGGAATGATCTGTATCTGAGATGTCTTCTGTGACTTGAAGCCACAATCAATCCAACATTAATTTTTATTTAAAATAAATCGCCAGTTATAAAGTCTATGACAGTTATACATTGAAGTAATTAATCATCTAAACGCTTCATACATTTTTAAACCAAACCAATAAACTTTTCTTATCAATACCTTATTACAGTACATGAACTAACTACAAGACGAGAATCTAAAATAGCAATAACTACTGACCACCAAAAATGTCAAAACCTATTTACAAACTCAACATTTGAGTGTTTTGGACAAGTTCTTCCTCGGATAAAATAAGAAATGTGAAGTATATGCATTTACGCATATAGTACTGTACATATTTTTCTAATATATTTAACTCATTACAATTAATATATTATCAAAACAAAAAATGCTTACACTATTTGTCTCGAATCATAAGAAACATTAAAAACATTTACTAACACATGTTCCATATAGGTGAAAATACAATACAAAAATTTTAGGTTTCAATTCACTCTTATTAAAATATAATAACATTACGAACAGCTAAACTAAATAATGGTCTCACAGTGACACATGTATATATAACAAGTATTTAATCATTTTGTTATAAAATGTACCTTGTTGGAATGATATGCCACACTCTTTAAAAGGCAAACTTTTTGCAGTTTGTCAGATCCGAGCCAAATATTTGCACAGCAGTTACCTCATGACTCTCAATCACATCTCAGATGATCTGTCCTCTGACAAAGTGCCGGAGGGCTGTCTGGGCTAACTATGGTGACTTTAAGCCGAATCGAACGTAGCTGCCTAGAAGGTAACCGATGCAGACTCATCACTGTACATGTAACAACATGACATAAGAAAACAGATTGAGCCACATACATTAATTTTAAAATGTAAACATTGTGACTGTCACTGTCATCCAACTTGTGCATGTGAGGTTGATCAACCAGTTCCAAAATAATAGAACTAGCTGGATGTATATGTAAACCTTTTTTTTTTCAACATGTTTCACACCAAAGAATATCTTGCTCCATGCTGTTTTGCACCTCCATATGTATAAATTCCTTCTTTATTTGAATCTAACCTTTGAATGTGGGGTTTATGGACAAATTCCCTATAAACTGAACTAGCCTGAGGTACATGAAATCTTTTTTTTCAAAAGGTTTTACAGAAAAGAATACCTTTATCCATGTAGTTTTGAACTCCATGCGTCAGTTCTGGATGTAGGCCATCTGGTTCAACATCTTAGTCGTGGACACTGCAGTCATCAAGAACTGTATAATATTATTATAACAAGGGACAAAATTGTCACAAAACCAGGTTTTCATTGTGAAAAAAAAATCTGATAAAGGGAGAAAACTCAAACTGAACTTTTGAAATGAACAAACAAAACTAACCCCCTTTGTAAGTTTGTTTTTAAAAAAAATCTATTTTTAGTCGTGGCGACCTTGACATTGGAGATATTGACGTGATTCTTTCGTGCGACACACCGTCCCATGATGGTGAACAAATGTGCCAAATGATTTTAAAATCTCACAATGAATGACATAGTTATGGCCAGGACAAGCTCATTTATGGCCATTTTTGACCTTTGAACTCAAAGTGTGACCTTGACCTTGGAGATATCGACGTAATTATTTCGCGCGACACACCGTCCAATGATGGTGAACAAATGTGCCAAGTGATTTTAAAATCTGACAATGAACGACATAGTTATGGCCCGGACAAGCTTGTTCCGCCCGCCCGCCAGCCAGCCAGCAAGTCAGCCAGCCAGCCAGCCCGCCCGCATTCGCCAATCTAATAACCACTTTTTTCCTTCGGAAAACCTGGTTAATTTTTCCTTCGGAAAACCTGGTTAAAAACCTGGTTAAAAAGTAATATCTTATTTAATTAGGACAGTGAAAAGTCAAACTGAGGACAGTGTAGCATTCAAATAGGGACATGCAGCAATGCAATGCGGTGTAGTTACCCATCCTGTTCAATTTAAGTGGATAACTGGCACATATTGCAGATAAAAGTTTTTATGAGCCCCACTTTAAAGGGGCCTTTTCACAGATTTTGGCATTTTTTAACTTATTCATTAAATGCTTCATATTGATAAATGTAAACATTGGATCTTAAAAGCTCCAGTAAAAAATCAAGAATAAAATTAAAAAAAGGAAAAGAACATGGCCCGGAGCAGGTTTCGAACCAGTGACCCCTGAAGTCCTGCCAGAGTCTTGAAGTAAAAACGCTTTAGCCTACTGAGCTATTCCGCCGAGTACACATACTTGACGTATTTTATACCTTATATAAGCAATCTTCGTAGTTTCACAAAATTTAACGACAAAAACAGAACTCTCCAAATTATTCAATCGTTTCGCGTTGCAACGCTTTATAATTTTTAGGTTTTAAAATCGTCAAAAGATGCATATAATGGCTATATTAGACCATGGTAAATGTTCAGTATTACTGTTTCCTCACAAATATCATAACTAAAACGAAAATTTGCGAATCTGAAACAACTTTTTTCAATTTTGTCAATTTACCAAAGCGTGAAAAGATCCCTTTAAAGACAAATTTAATCCCTTAGCCAACAATATACATGGCACAGACAAATTCATTCTTTGAAAAGCTCAATACCTTATAAACATTAGAAAAAACTTTTTTACGCATGCCACAATGTTCAAAGAGAATTGTCTACATAACAAAATGACAAATATCCAAAAAATTGTCACAGATTCAAACAGAAATATGTCCAAATGACACAGGTGCCCTACATTCCACTTATGTCTGAAAACTCCAATAATGTCAAAACATGTATTATCATTACTCACATATCCTTAAAATATAGCTTTCAGTTATAATTTTTGATTGTCTCAGTGGTAACATGTTTGATTTTGTTACCAAAAGTATATAGTTTGATTCAAAATTCCTTGGACCAGTTTTATTAAATATAGTAATTATAGTCCTAGGCTATGACAGATTTTCACACAATAGTATTCATAATGCCTTCAAAAATTAACACACTACTTAATACAAAGTACTCATTCACAGGGCTTTTTTTTCCTATTTTTGTGGAGCGGCATTGGCCCCAACCCTCCTTTTGTGACAAAAAGAGTCGCGAACAGTTCAAAATTGTGAAAAAATGAGTCAAAAACTGTTCAAAATTGTGAAATAATGAGTCGTGAACTTTCTTAAGTTTTGAAAATTTGAGTCACAAACTTCTTGAAATTGTGAAATTTGAGTCGCCAATTTCTCAAATTTGTGAAAAACGCCCATTCTCACAGAAGGAAAAAGCCCTGATTTAGCTATCTATGATGCATGTTGTTTTATCACCATGATCCGTACAAATTATTTATCTCAGAGTCCTCACTTCTTTGAGTATTGCAGACTGCCTGAGCTGGGTAATGTAGTCAAGTGAATTTCTCCAAGCTCCAACATCAGTGTATAAAGCAAACTTGTCCTGAAGATTAAAAAATTTATTACTAAAACACATAAAAAATACAAATTATACTCATGAACTTAATGAAGAGCTTGAAAACTGTATAGATCTCATGTCAAATTAATTAATTATGCTGTAATAGCTTGCATAGTGAGTACTGTGTAGTGACTTGCATGGTATGTAATGGCTTGCATAGTGTGTACTGTGTAGTGACTTGTATAGTGTGTACTGGCTTGTTGCATAGTGAGTACTGTGTAGTGACTTGCATAGTGTGTGCTAGCTTGCATAGTGTGTACTGTGTAGTGACTTGCATGTGTGTACAAACACTCAAGCCACTAGAGCCTGCATTGTCATGGGTTATCACTTTGGGAGCCACCAATTAAAGCCTCTATAACGCTCACAGTCAATGAAAATTTTGTAAAGTATTTCGTAAAATAAAGTAAACACCTTAAAAATCAGTGTTCCTTATAGCAATAGCCACAATTTCAATGCTGGATGTGGTATGATAACATATATTTTGTAGATACAAAATGCTCGTTTTTATTTATTTGTGACACAATTAATTCCATGTTATTAAATCGAATTAAATATGTAAAACAAGAATAAAAACGCGCATTTTGTATCTACAAACATCTATTTTATCAGACCACGTCTGGCGTTGAAATTTTGGCAATTTCCATAAGATACAATGATTTTTAATTGTTTAGCTTTATTTTACGAAATATTGAACAAAATTTTCCTTCATTTTGAGTAGTAATGTTTCTTTAAGCATTGACAAATATAACAATGTAATTTCATGTATTTCATAAAGAAAGCAAGTTGAAAGATCACCCAAAAGGGCAGTAAATGAAACCAGTAGATAAGAATTACTAGTAGCATATACTACACCTACAGAGCATTTTAGGTCAATTTAGTATAACCCTTAATTCTTAAAACTAAGTTAGTATCAAACAACAATCTAGTATTTCAGGAAGTGTTATGCCAGTGATTTTATTATCTTTTTTAAAGTGATTATCAAATTAGAATTGAGTACTTACTTTATAACTGCATTTCTTGTATAAACAGAATGATGAGAGGGGAACGCTACCTTAGATTGGGTAGAGTTTTTCATCAGATACAGTGACATAAATAAAATTAACCAAATAAAGTAAATAAACATATTTCAATTTAAAATTGAATAAAAGTTCAGAACAATCATTGCTTTCAAATGAACAATAAGCTTGTTTTAAAGCAACGATTAGTTTCATCTGAACATACAAGTTAAATTGACAGTTGGTTTAAAGTACATAACCCTAATAAACGATGGAAGAAATCTACATCAGTACTTGTTTATTTATTGCTTATGGAAGCATTTTTTTTGTCATTCAATGCTTTCATGTCTGCTTTCAAGTTTTATTGTCATTTTAATCTGATTATTTTGCAAATAACTGATAGGAAAGATCAAATGTACATACTTTAATAAACCAGATATGTTTACAATGCTACTAGCACTGTCTTTTAAAAATGCCTACAGGTTTTATCGCTATGAATTAGAACAGGAAAAACTATTTCTTTACATTCACATTATCGACTTTCTGAACAATGTAACAAGAGCTAAAAATCTAGTTTCAAGCTCTTTATTGTTAGTTATCTTTATTAAGACAGCTTCCCATTTTCTTGCACTCATATTTGCTGTGCTCTTATTTGTTGCAACACAGTAAATATGGCTCGAGGATTGATACGGACAGGATTTTGTCAATTATTACAGATCAAACTGCTTAACGTGACTAATTGTTAAGTTTTGATATCAATTTAATTTTTTTTTTATAAGAGTTGTAGGGGAATAAAATTGATTGCTTGCTCAAAAACACAGTTTTGTAGCTAAATGCAACATGCGTCATATTACACAATGCCATGAAAAATAATCTACAGGGTTTAAATACTTACCTTTCCGTTGTTTAAACTTCAAGTAGGCAATGGACTGGTCTCACGCCTGGCTTGGATACTATAACGTCACAGCTTTTCGAACTGCAGTTTAAAAATAACAATACTGTTTGGATTTCAAAACATGTTTCAAATTAAATAGCGACATTTCATTTATATATTTACTGTATTATTATATATTATGCCCTGACAAGCTGTGTTGGAAGGCATAGGCTATTTTGTAATTTATATGTATAATCCCAGTAATGTGTTTGTACATGTACTATTTAGTTTATATATATATATTAGAGCACAAAATACACATTAGGCATGTTTTTATTTTCCTTGAAAACAAGATGCTGTGCTCACTGCCCACACAGGCTTATTGCTCGTGTAGGATGACCCATTTCTAATATTTTAAGTACAAACTATGTCAAGGCCAAAGTGAGGTTGGCTTATATGCGTCATTAGGCCATTATTTGACTAAAATTGGATATCATTAGTATTTCTCCAGACACAATAATAGTTGATGAACAACTTTTCAACTCAGCAATTATTTTTTCTACAAAAGGCAGTTTTAAATTGTAACCCTATTTTAAAAAAACACACAATCAAAGTAAGCAAAATTCAAGTCAAGATTTCACATTTTAGGAATTATTGCAAAACAAAAAGAAATGGAAAGCCCTATCAAATATCGATAAATACTTAAATTGCTCTAATTGCTTATTGATTGCTCAGCACACAAAAAATCATAGTGTCAAATTTAAGTAAAGTTAAAGTATTCTATATTAGATCTTTATTTAAGCAACAATGGTTTATAATATTCTAAGCGAAATATGTTATATTAAACATTGAAAATATTTATATGTGCTTTATTATTTGCCAAAATTCAATATTGATAATCATTTGGATTTTTATGCTATTGTATGCACTATGGGATAATGCAAATTGGTGTTTTTTTATTATCAGGACCAGTACATGCATATTCAGTATCAGACAAGTGGGCTTTGAAGGTAGTCAGTCCTGTGGACCGTCCCCTCCCAACAGTAAAGGTCAATCCCTGCGCTAGACCATCCTATGGACGGATTTACTGATGGCCAACACAATCATTATATGTGTCCTGCATCAAGATGTCAGAGGCATAAAAAAACTCTGTATAAATAAAACTGTAACTTTTAATGACTTAACTTTGTTTGCTACCTATCAGCAGTGTGCGAAATTCGCACTAGCCTGAAGGGTTTTGGCTAGTGAAAATCCATTCGGGCTAGTGGGAACAATTTAAAAATTTATATAGTCGGGCTACTAAGAAATTTTACTTTTTATATATGTAAGAATTTGGGCTAATACTTTAAAATCTGAATTTCGCACACTGTATCAGTATATGAAACATAGCAGCAAATATGACACAACAACTTAAATTTCCTTCTCACAAAATGACTAGAAGACTTTGATCACATTATAACTGCAATGCATTGTAGTTAGTTCAGTTTTAGATAATCAATATTTTATGTATAAAGGTTTGCTTAAGTGGCATCTATAAAACCTTCAACAGGGTATATCTATTGCTGTAATTCAATAGCATGAGATGATCCTTAAAATGACTGCCAAAATAAATGAAATAATGTTATGTACACATACTTTCCTATCAAACAGTATGGAATGACCAATGGAAATCTGTTGCCATCTTCTTCAGTTCGTGTCTATTATCTCGATCTTCTCAGTAATCAAGAATTGTTGATGTTTGCGTGTGACAGTATTATGCGTATCCATTTTTGCGATGTATTTCGTGTACAGAGACAGAATGACCAGTTGCGAAATTTAACGACTTATAGTACAGTAAACTGCCATTATAACCTATGCAGGGACACTAATTAGTTATTTCTTAAATATTAAAAAAAACCCCGGCTGTGTGCAAACAACACTGTCACTAATCGACTGTTTTCATGCTTCATTGCATGCCATAGTAGGCCGCATTACCGGTCTGCGATAAATGGGCGTTACAATGTACTTCAAACAATCTTGGTAGAGTTCCAACAGACGATGCTTCATGCCAAATATCTATTAAAGCCTTAAACCTTGCAGTTTTAGAGAGATTTTTTTCCTTTCGGTTGGCATGCAATTCTTTGAAAAACTTTCACTCTTGGCAATTTACATCAAGACTGGCCCATCGATTTAGTAGGAGATGTCATTTAAGTAAAAATGTTGACACACGACCCCCCTAGACGAAAAAAGACAGGTCATAATAGCATAGATGAGCTAAAAAAATTTTTTAAATTGGGAATTTTGGGGTACGAATTGGGAAAAACTATGCATATTTGGCATTGGGAAAGGGTCCGACTATCGGACCCATGAAGGCAGTAGAAACAGGCCTCAGGCCATTCATCAGGAATTTAGAGGACAGCCAATTTTGGGACAGACGGATCATCTAGTAGTGGGGGTGTAAAAAGGGCCATTTAGAGGAAACATTTCTTTATTAATAAGTACCTTTTTCCTCCATGGATATGGTCCTGCACCATAATTATACACAACTTCTTCTCTGCACGAGAGATGACACTGGCACAGTCACCTGTAGCGTCTGTCCAGTGGCAGAATGTCACGGAGGGCAACAAAATACAAGCTTGGTAGACCCTCCTCCTCAAAGCACTGCACTTTGCAATTGGGGTGTGTGGAGTCATTTACAAGCCTTCCAAAACTGCCATCTTCTGTAGTTCCATCAAACCTAATTGAAAGAGAAATAAACAATAAAAGATTTGTAAAAGTTAATCAATATTATACATATTTAACCATATAGTATATAAAATTTTATAAATATTTTATATTTATATGCAAGTCACTACAGTGGCACATACACTATGTAAGTCATGAAATTGGCATACACACTAGGTGAGTCACTAAACTGGCATAAAACTATGGAAGTTACTACATGCACATTGGCATACACACTATGCAAGTCACTACAGTGGCACATACACTATGTAAGTCATGAAATTGGCATACGAACTAGGCGAGTAACTACAGTGGCACACACACTATGTAAATCATGAAAAAACACTAGGTGAGTCACTACACTGGCATACAAACTAAGCTAGTTACTTCATTGGCATACAAACTATGCAAGTCCCTAAAGTGGCTTACACACTATGTTAGTCATGAAATTGGCATACACACTAGGCGAGTCACTACACTGGCATACAAACTAAGCCAGTCACTTTTTTTTATACCACATTTATATTGCGCCATTTTCATACTCGATATGTGCGTTCAAAGGCGCTTTACATTTTTGCCCTGATCACTGGGTCATAAGTCGTCCGTTAACATCTTGGCGCAGTATGCAGCCACTGCACATTGGCTTATTTCCCTCACAGGTACCCATTTATACACCTGGGTGGAGAGGAGCAGATGTGGGATAAATTTCTTGCTCAAGGAAATTTCAGTGGTCAGGGCGGGATTCCAACCCGGGACCTCTCGATCCCTAAGCCAGCGTCCTACCATTAGACCACTGCTCCCTCTAGTTACTTCATTGGCATACAAAATATGCAAGTCACTACAGTGGCACACACACTATGTAACTAAGTCATGAAATTTGCATACACGCTAGGAACGTCACTACGCTGGCATACAAACTATGGACTTTATAAGTTATAACATTGGCATAAAAACTATGCAAGTCACTACAGCGGCAGACACACTAGGCATGTCATGTAATTGGAATACACACTAGGCAAGTCACTACACTGTCATACAAATTAAGTTAGTTACTACGTTGGCATACAAACTATGCAAGTCACTACAGCTTACAAACTACTCATATAAATATATATCGACCTCATATTGTTGAACGTCCATTTACAATAGCATCGTTTCAACAAGTTAAGAAAAGTAGGAAGCTTTAACGGCTGCAAACAGTGCAGATGATCATGCAAGAGTTACTTAATATAAAATATAAACATTATTTTACTAGTTGCATTACAATAAAGTTAATAAAAACTTACAAGTAATGCTATTCCAGATCTAAAAACACTATCATTGTTCCATTCCGATTGTACCGTATGGCACTGTGTCAATTGAAAGTTGCATTGTTTAACGTCATTGGTCGGTTATAAATAACTTGTTTCTCTATACATAGGATTATACGAAGGACTTGACGAAATTAATACCAGGAATGCCTAATTGATTTTTGGTTAGAACTTTAATCTTGCCATGTGTGTAATTAATATTATCATGTGTGTTTATTAATATTATTAATTATATTATACTTATTTTTGTATTTCATTTAGAAATATATTGTGTAGATCTGTTAACTAACTGATTTTAGCAAAACATAAGGGCCTGCAGACAGAGAACTGCTATAATATTTTTGTTCAAAGTAGTTCTATAATTGAGAGTAACAGATAAATACAATTTGTGTGTTATGTTGTTTTTTTTCTCAAAATGTATACAAAAAGTTATATTCTAATATAATTCTCACACTTCTTTTAAGGAGCTATCGTAATTCAAGTAGGCGCGGTTGATGATGGGAATGTTCTGGTGCTGGGGCAGCTAAAGTTTTACCTTTGTTTATTTTACTAATACTAATTTTATGTACAAGCAAAGATTAAACAAGAAAAACTGAAATTAACTTGAAATCATTTTATTTTTATTATTTTTTATTTTAATTATTTTGACTATGCCTACGAACATGAATTGATCGGAAACATTTGAATGTAAGCCGATTCTTCATATGAGCCAATTTTGCAGAAAGTAGATCGTCAACATAGTCCGCCTGTAAAGTGTTGTTTAGAAACATACAAGTATTTATGTTTGGCATAAGTGTTAATTTTAGAGATAGTTGCTATAACAAATTACACAAGACAGGTCCTTGCAAGACATTGCACTGTATCAGAATCATGTACAATAAAGAACAGGCAAAATGATAAATTAAATAGGTCTAATATATAACAACATTTAATATCAATTCATTTGGTTCTTCAAAGTTAAACTTTATTACCACTTGCATTCCATTGTCATCATTTTATATTTATATTAAAAAGCGCTCAATTGTATACAGCATCATATCTTTTTTAATCAATTCAACCTAAATAACACTCTTGCAAAAGCGAACTATTGATTCCACCCACAAAACATCCATATTCAGTACTAGGTAAAATAGTGTAGAGCAAACAATATCATTTCTGGAAAGTTTATCAAGTTTGGGTGAAACAATTCATCATTATATCACGTTTCTATAAATTACTGTTTCCTATATGGAAAATATTCGTTTTAGTATAATATAAATGCTGGACTGTGCAAGAAAATATGGAGCAAAGTAGCCTACGCTCTAATGTGCTATTATAGACAATTTGAAGAATGACGTTACGCGCACCTGCTATTTTCTGACTACGCCCACTAGTGGGAAAAAGGCAGTTGGCTTTACGCTGATCTATAGATTATGTTGAAAATAACTGTAATTTCGCAATTATTTAACTCATCAAAACACAGTGAAACTCAATTATATTAATAACTATTTATAATAAATAACTTTAATAAAAAACGTAAGATTGTATTTTTGTTTTCGCTAATAAAGCATTTGAAGTTATGAAATCAACTTGTTCAACATAAATATACACAAACAATATTTAGGTGACAACTACTTGTACAAACAAGTTAACACCGTTTGATTATCATTGGTTTATCATTTAAAGTTGTTTCAGCATATATATGGTTCTAAAATAAACTAAATGGACTAAGCAATTAATCCAACATGTATAAAAAACATTTCTTATTAGATTGCATTCTTTGATTTTTACGATAAATTGAATATTGAAACCTTACCAAGTCTGGACAAAATTTAAAAGCACAAATGGAAAGTGGCTGTCTACTTTAAAATAATTTGCATGTGTTCACAAGCGTCGACACTCGTGATTTCAACATGTAAACCGTGGTATAATTGGCCCTTTGTTTGACATATACTTCCTATTAACACGGGTGTCATAAACTTTAGTGACCCAAAGTGCCCGCCCCCAACAGGTGGCGAATGTCTGTCCAGTAATTAAACAAGATTAATAATGCTTTCATCTTGAACCTTAAAAAAAGCATGCAGTTGTGTCATTTTTTATCTCTTTCTTCATCTTAATAAATACATTTTATAATATAGAAGAAACAATAGACAATAAATTGTTGCATATAAATAATTTTTTTTATAATACTATCCAATAAAATGGTGGTTCAGTAAACATAAATGTTTGAATGCAATCAGCGAATGCTCGCACTTTTAATCATTATCAACTGCATCATCATCATCATCATCCCCATCATCACTTGTATAGTATAGATAACCTGTATCTTTCTATTTTTTTTTTAAAGGGATGACCTTGTAAGCATGTTATATTACGATTATTTTAGTATCAAAATGTCATTATGTGGTGAACAAATTCAATGTTTAATAATGAATTTGATCAAAAACTATTTATCCTTAATACAAACATTGGAAGCTCATCGTACATCAGTGGCATATATTTTGATCGAATAAATTATGAAATCATTGCTACATATGTATATATGCGTACTACAATGAACAAAAACACAATATATATACCTATTTATTTATGTATTTGTCCATTGAAGGATAAAATAGTTTTATATTGATGTAATTATTTTAAATTGATATTATGAATCATTTGTAGGTTCATTTTACTCTCAAATTTACCACCTACATTTGTGTATTACAAATACATACAGAACTAACGAGGTTAATTCATTAAAATGATTCCAACAACTGCTCCAATATTAATTCAAAAAGATTATAACTTTTTTTCCCAATAAAATACTTTTATTTCTGTCACAAAACATTTGACAGAGCTTCCAAGTTGAAGACCAATGGACGGTGAACCTCAATCATTTACAAATGTAGGCTTATTATTACAAAAAATAACAATACAATTATTCCAAAGCCGATGTTGGTGTGGTGTCATATAGTTCTTAAATTCATTTATTGTGTTAAAGTATTCATTTTAGAAGTTCTTTCTCATTTTCTGATAAAAACATGACTTACTGCATATATTTTCCATAGCCTCAGGGTACCGATTCTCGAACGGAACCAATTCTCGAACGATTTTTATAAATTATAAAATTTACACACGGTGGAATAGTTGAATTTCAAGGACCACAATGGAAATAAGGGATATAGAGAATACTAGGTCGGTGCCGAATAAAGCAAAGTTTATTTTGCGAGGCTTAGAAAATCTGAACCACGAGCCTTGGCGAGTGGTTCAGATTTTCGTGCCGAGCAAGATAAACTTTGCTTTATTCGGCACCGACCTAGTATTCGATTTATCCCATCAATTTTCTTAGTCGTAAATTATTTCTTTAAACATAGAATAGGAAAATCAAACTAGACGGAAAATCCCAAAGATAATTTAAGCAAACATTGTTTCATTTTTTTAATTGTGTCGAGCCTAACCCTTGTCAAAAAATAACCCACTTTCATACCAAAACACACTTAAACCAACATAAAACTGTGTTTTTTCTGAGTTTTTCTTAGCGGAAGTTGGTTTTTGCTAATAAAAGTGAGTTTTATGTGCGCTAAACTGTGCTTAACTGAGTTTAAAGTTGGTTATTTTAAGAAGATGTGTGTTTAAGCGAGTTTTTTTCAGTAAGAAGTCGGTTTTTTGTGTGTCAAAAGTGAGCCTTTTTATTTATGAGTTGGTTTATGTGTGTTTAAGTGTGTCTTTTTGTTTTATAAGCGAGTCTTTTACAACAGAAGTTGGTCTTTTTTTAAACAGAAGTGGGTTTAAGCGAGTTTAACTTGGTCTTTTTGTAAATAAGTTGAGAGCTGCAACGAGGCTTAAAGACTCACTTTAACACACTTTTCAACAAGTTGGTCTTTTGTTTATTAATATAACTCATCAATGAAACAATAATTCTTCAACTGGGTCTTTGTTTGATGTTAAAAATAAAACAAGTCAATTGTAAAGGGGCTTTTTTTACAGCTTGTTTGCTATTGTCCCTATTGTACATTTGTGTGCTCCCCATAATTTTTAGGGAATATTGGATGAAAATGGCTCTTTCAGAACATCACAGGTTCACAGATGGACAACAAGTATCACTGACAAAAACTAACAATGGTCAAGCTTAGTTTTATACATGAAAATGAAAGAGTTTGTGTTTCACTTTGAATTTTTTCTTTATGTTTGTTTTTATTATAAACAATATCTTATGATTGTTTTATGTCTTAATTTTTTATTTTTTTTTAAACAATCTCATATGATTGTTTATATTTGTTTAAAACAGTATTTACTTGTAAAATCTGCATATTTAAATAATTATGGTATTGGAAACATTATTTTGGAAATAATCTATTTATTTTTGTACATAAGTTATGCAAGATTTTGATATTTGCATATGATACCATCATATCCATTTTCTTAATTTGGAATAAAATAATAAAATGCCAAACATTACCTGTGTTACATAAACTGTCAACAAAATAACAAGACAATACCTTAAAACACCCTTATTTCACACCACTAACAATAAACAGATAACAATCTGTCAGGCATTCAGAGCTAAACAGGGTACTGATTATCTAGGGGTAGATAAGGCTACTGATGGGGTCCTAGAGATAAGGCTGTGTGGAATAAGATATAAGGCTTTTGATTGGCTATTGCACTGAGGAAGTTATCTTTTTGAAAACAACAACTTTTGAAAAATAAGCTGGTGTCAGCAACTGAATATTGAGCTAAATTTAATTCAGCAACATTAATATAAAGAAGTGAAAGACTTATAATGGTAGTGTAAAATGTCTTGAAATTCTGTCAGCATGAAGTATTGTGTGATGAAAACAATGTGTTTTTTACTGCAATGTGGAAATCAATAATAAGTTGGTTGGAAAGGAGGTTGAACTGCCTGTTGTTGTTTTTGGAATACTGAAGAACAGTTTTAACAGGTTTGTATTGTCATTTCTTCACCCCTTTTTTTATTTAGTTTATTGAATTAATTATGATCATTATCATATTTATGTATTGTCACTGGGAAATGTAAATGGATAAGTTATTGTATTGCAATTTAAAGGATAAACAACACATTTTGAAGCAAAAATAGATAAACTTACACATGAAAAAGTGTAAATGTTGTGTACAGTGAATAATTATGGTTGTGTTTCATGGTTATTGTCATCTAAAATTTTATTTATATCTATTTCTGGTTATTACTGAACGGATTTCTTTCCCTCTTACTTAATTAGAACTTATATATTTTAATTTTGAAGGTTAAACTCTTGCCACAAGGCAAAATTGACATCGTTGGGAAGATCCTTTGGGAAGAATGTGCATCATCGCCTGCCTGATGTATGGACTTTTAAACCTGGTTTTTACCCTGCACAAGCTGGCAAACTTGAGGGGAACAAGAGTGGGAAAACCTCGCCCTGTCCTTGACCAACCTGTACGAAAAAGTTTGGGCAGACTGTAACCAGATTATGTGCAGAATAAAATACACAAAATCTGTATAGCACCTGTGCAGAAAATATTTGGTGTCCATTAAAAATGAGTTGAAGCAGATTTCTATTTATAGATTTTTTCAATATAAACAAAGAACGAATTCTGTACAAATTTTACGAATTATTTAAATTAAGCAGAATTTTTTAGGGGCAGAAAAAAATCTGGGCAGAATTTAATGTGGGGTGAACCAAAATGTGAGAATGGGATTCTGTGCAAAATAAAATCTGTACACAAAATAAAATCTGTACAAACAAAAAATACTGTACAGAAAAATGAAGCAAAATGTAAAGTAAAATATATAGACTGTAAATATTAAACATTTTTATTTAATGATATTATGACATGTTTATATATTTATATAAGAAAGTAACAAATACTGACAGTCAATAAAATAAAATAATTTACTCTTACACATCCCGTTAAGAAATAAATTCCTATATACAACACACATTATTGTATCACTGTTATATGACATAAAAACACAGTAAATAAAGTAAGTTTATGTTTTAAGAAATTACAGTTATTATATTGAGATGAAAATCCATTTTAGAGATCTTCATTTGCCTGAACTTGACCCTGGTGAGGTACCATCACTCTGTGACTGCACTTAACTGAGCCAGTGGGTGTTGTCAGGGGAAAGTTGCTACACAATCTTTTTTGATGGTTGCTGAAAGCAAAAAATACACATAACTATTTTTAAATCATTTTGTTTAGTCAATCTGAATGAAATGATCATATGGGATCTACTAAAATTACAACTTAAATAACGCAACATGGTTCACCAACTTGCTTCTCTTTTTATTTTGCTTTTCACATTATAAAATAAATTTGACATTTTTTCAGATGTAGGTCATTTCATAGGGTGTTTTATAAAAAGAGAATTTGTAATGTTGATTTAGTTACAAACCCCATTATATTAAGTTTTTGCTTCACACCTTTTAAGTGATAACAGCACCATTACTCTGTGACTGCACTTCTGAGGTCGTTGTCATGGGTAAGTTGCTTCACAATCTTTTTTGAAAATCGCTGAAAGCAAAAAAAAATACAATTTACTATTTAAAAATTACTTTTTTTAGCCAATCTGAATTAAGTGATCATATGGGATCTACTAAAATTACAACTTAAATAATGCAACACCTTTTAAGTGATAACAATCATAGCTTTCGTAAATATGTAATTAAAAAAAAGGCTTTACATTTTGTGGCAGAGTAGTTATTCATAAATAAATCTAAGTATTGGTTGCATTGCCCTTTCATTTGGTCACTGATTAGGCAATTGATTGTTACAACTAAATGTTGGTTTTGTAAGATAGAGATACCTTTGACTGACTTATGTCTTTTATGTGAACTTACTGCAAAGATAATTGGTTGCATCATTTATTTACAATGTTAATCACCCACCAAAACAGATCTTTGTAACTGTTAAATTATATCATTAAATTAAACATAACATTATAAGATAACAATGTAAAGAAAAAAAATACAAACCTGTTTAACAGTTCAAAGCATTTCCAAAAGGGCCGCTTCATAACTCACTGAATTCCTCTTTTAGAGACTTGTTAACACACAAAATGTTGATTTCCACATTCTAATTAATTGTTTAAGAATGTCCATCAAAGTATTTCAGGAAATTGTTAAAACTTCAAAAGTCCCAACATTGCTTTGAAACAACATTTCAGGTCCTGCATGGATCTATGTTTACACGTTCAAATTTGGCTCCCAACCAATCAGAAGAGATTATACACATTCCAGCAAGCCAGTAAAGATAGCCCCAGTTTCACATTACAAGTATCAAGGGTGCAGGATTTGTTTGTTAGGGGTTTATGATTATTTTCAAGTGAACTGTTACAGAGGTGTATACAAGCACTGACATTACAATTTTTCATAGATAGAGTCAGAGGAAGGCAAACTAAACATTTAACCCCAGTGGAAATACATATATACTACCATTAAAGCAAAGCAGTTTTCATAAGTCGGGGGGGGGGGGAGGGGGAATTGAAAAACAATTTTCAATTTGTATTCAACCCTAAATCAAGTTTACTGTAAGAACCTTAATTCAAAGATATTTTATGATTATAGTAGATCTACATGTACTTTAAGTGTTAAAAGGTAAATTATCATTACATACTCACATATTTTAATATTATGACATGTAATATATACATGAATGGCAATTATTGTATAAATTGAACTGAACATAAATATTGTTTTTCTTGTACAGGGCAAATGTTTCTCATAATAAACATTTGGAAACTTGAATCAGAAGTCTATTTTTTTTAATTATCTAAGTCCCATTTTGAAATTTTGTTTCAATAGTTTTCTAAGTCCAATATTCTGCCTTGCTTAATACTGCCAAGTACCAAAATTCTGTCTTGTTAAAATGCAGAGTGCTAAAAATCTGTCTTATAAAAATGAAAAGTATAAAAATTCTGTTTGGTATAGTAATATGTACAGATGAAATTCTGCTTTATTGTAATTCTGCTTAAAAAATCAGTACAGTTTTCCAGGCAGATTCTGGGTCTGTGTCCTCTTTGTACAGAATAAATGAATTCTGTCTTGATTCTGGGCAGATTTTGTACAGACTCAGTACAGAATCTGCAAAGAATTTTCGTACAGGAAGAAAGCTCGATTTGTTGAGAGGTAAACTATACAGGTTATTGCATTTACAATGCCACCAGACCACACAGCCAAATGAGACCACGCATCTTGGTACATTTTCAAACTGCATTTTCTACCAAACGCAATTTCTTTTAATAATTGATGAAAAGTGCTAAGTCACATGTGATCACGGGATTAAAATTTCAAAAATAAACAAACAAAAACAACAAGCAAATAACTTAAATTTATTATTATTAAAGCAACAAGATTACCATAACAGCAATATTTCATAGTTAAGTGGAACAAAAACATAACCAATCAACATGTTTGAAGAATGCCTTGCCCTTTTGAAAGTGATATGGTATTAATCCTTTGCAGATCAACTGGCATAAGAGATGCTCAAGAGGAGAAGGACACAAGCAGCATCAATGGAACAACTACATGTCGCTCCAGCGCCCGCTTTCCAGGTCTCTACCAGCTGCTTTCCAGGTCCCTCCACCCGCCAAGATCAGGTCTAGGTCCCTGCACTGGCTGCTTTCCAGGTCCCCTAGCGGTCAAGGTCTCTCCAGTAGCTGCTGTGCAGGTCCCAACACCGTATGCCGTCAAGGTCCCTCCTTAAGCTGAAATCCAGGTTCCTCATTCCACTGCGGTTCAGGTACCTCCAACAACTGAGATCCAGGTCTCTGCAGCAGCTGCGGTCTAAATACTCCACCCGCAGTGGTCCATTGCGGTCAAACTTTTGCTTTAAAATCTTCCATAAATGTCTATTATTTTATAATGTATTGTAAAAATAATCTGTTAGTATTAATTTGCGGTGTACTATTTTTGTCATATAAACATAATTTTTGTACACATTGTGTTTTTTTCCCTTTTAACCACATTGGGCTTATAATGAACTGTTGTAATTGCTTCACAAAAACCATTTTTCTAGAACATATCAGTCCAAAAATTTTTTTTTCACACTGCAAAATCCCACAAAAGGCTCACAAAAAAACTACTTTCTTAAAAAAAACTCACTAAAACACTGTTAAAACCCACAAAAATCAACTTACCCAAACCCACAAATTGCTTTTGTTTTTTTCACAGATAAAATACTGTTAATAACTAGGTTTAAAGCGAGTTAAAAGCATGTTTTCACTGTGAAAAAAACTAACAAAGGCTTGCTTTCAGCTCACTTTTCGCTCACTTAAAAACCGTGTTTAGCCTGCTTATAGCTCACATAAAAAACACACTTTTTACCCACTTAAAACCAACTCCACAGACAGAAGTTGGTCTAAGCATGTTTAAAAAACCTCAAAAAACCAACTTGTAGAAAATCATACTCACTTTAAACCCACTTAAGATGGTTAAAAAACCCACTATGTTGGTTTAAAGCGAGTTAAACCAAGATTTAACTCAGAAAAAACCAAGTCGGTAAGCTAAAAAACCCAGTCGGTAAGCTAAAAGCGTGTCTGAAAAACCCGCTTTTAGCACAGTGCAAATACCACAGAGTTAAACACAGATGCCTGAAAAAACTCACTTTAAACCCACTTAAGACGGTTAAAAAACCACTATGTTGGCTTTAAGCGAGTTAAACCAAGATTCAACTCAGATAAAACCAAGTCGGTAAGCAAAAAGTGTGTTTAAAAGACTCGCTTTTAGCTCGGTGCCAATACCGCAGGGTTAAACCCAGTTTAAAACTGGGTTATAACCGGATTTTGCTCACTTTTTTGACAAGGGTAATACATTACAAAAAGATCAGTAACCAACCTGTTTTTCGTTAATCATACCTCTACGTCCCCGATTTTTAAGAAATAATGAAAAAAAAAGACACTAAACAACTGCATCTTTAGCGTGAAACAACATGCATTGTGTCGTATGACGTATTAATAATGACGTCACGAGTACGCGCACTTAATATTTGTAAATAATGTTTATTTGCTTTTTGAGTTGCATTATGTGTAAAAACTATATTACATCTTGGTATCAAATTGTTTGTTTTGTTGAATCTGATTCGATTTTACTAAAAATGATTACTTTATAGTTGATTCCGAGTAATATGAACATTCTTCGCCGCGCGTGACAGCTATATTTCAGCACTGCTGAAATAAAGGTAAATTTATTCCACAGTGGTTTATTTCGACAATGCACGTCTGATGATGGGATAAATTACTCTTTTTTGTGTAATTCTTGGCGTTAGTGTGCATGCCATTGTGCATTCTATGCATGTACTTTTCAATTATGATTGTTTTTACTTCATATTGTTTTATGTACATGTTGTTTCGATGCATTGTGAGTATGTATGCTATCTCCGAAATAAATCTATCTATCTATCTAATTTGAAATCGGGTCCTATTTAAGTAAGTCCAATATAAATACATTCTATTTGCAAACTTCCATTTTGACAGCCTCTTATTGACTTTGTAAACACAACTGCAGACAAAGATTCATTGAACCAAGTAAAAGTTTAATATTTACCACGAAAATGCTACAAGCTGAAGTTGTAAAGACAACTAAATCACCCAGAATTCCTGATTATTCTCGGCATCACTCTGTCCAGCTGTGGAGGATTGTTTGCGGAACTTCTCTTGTAACTCGGTGAGTACAATACTATTTTAAAGGCTTAGGTTGCAATCAACTAAGTTGTTTTATGATCAATTCGTACTGAAGCCAACTCGTAACTCGGTACCATTCAACCACATTTATAACTCGGTACCATTCAACAACATTTATTGAGAATCATTATACTGATAAATATAGTACATCTATTTAGATTTAATTTTCTCTCTCTCATTTAGACAAATGACACGAAAAAATTCAAATAAATACTCAGTCTGTGCTCTACAAGCAGTAGTTAGAGAAGTCAAAAAAGGAAAATGTTTGTCCAAAGTATCAATTAGTATTAATCTTTTGATTAAATGAACAAAATATATTTGTAATGATTATCCACGTCAGTTGCAATGTAAATGAATTTATTTTACCAGTTTATGTGTGTTGCAAATGTCTGATGGCTTGCATGAGTGAGCGTTCCATAATTGGTTCCGAATCGGTTGCAAAATGTAAACATAACCAACTTCATTTGACCAACGGTAAGGTCGAGTTATTAATACTTGTTTTCTTTACATTTTATAGTTTCAGAAAGAGAAGTCTTTTACATGAAATATCAGCTTAAAACTTGAAACAGTTTGACAAATTAAATAAAATCGGTAAAAAATTCGAGAATTGGTACCCTGAGGCTATCAGTAATCAGCGCTTTTGCCATAGCCCAACCAGTAACTGCGCATGCAAGAAAAATACAGATTGTAAGCAATAACAATCAACTCGTCTATATAACGATCAACTTGTCTATATGATGAATCAGCATACAATTAAATGCTTCCCTTCATTGATGCACATACCTTTTTCTTCATCCTGTTTTAGAAACAGATCTGTCCCACTTATCGCCTAAAGTTCTTGAAATTCTTTCTTTGAGGTCTCATTGCTGACATGATGTCATCACATGGAAGAAGAACCTGACGGAAAAAATTTAAGTTACCTATTGCACAAAACATTTAGCTTTTTAGGCCTGCAACAAATTTGTTCAGCATCTGTACAATGTACAATGCTGTAGGGTACGAGCTTAGAATAGGTACGAACTGACCAGTTACCGATTATGATTCACAAAACAACAATCAATGAAATCGTATTTCGCAAATACTAATGAAAATTGAATACTTTTTCTGTTTCCAATAACGTTGCCATTGAGTTAATTTCCACATCACCTAAAACTTGTAAAAGGTTAGCTTTGAAAATGTTTATTTTGATACAATTACAAGCAAGGACGAATGACATTTGTTAGTAAAATCCACAGGTGGAAGTAACGTACCCTGGATAGTATTTCTTTTTTTTTTTTTTTTGGAGCCCAATATATTCAAATAAATATATAAAATCATGTTTAATGAGAAAAAAAATGACAAAGAGCCATGAAAAAAAAAATCCCCACCCTCTGATATTGGAATCATAACAAGGTCATTAACTAGAATTTATCATAGACCTGTCTTCGCTGGCCGCAAAAATGTCAAAAGTAGCTTTAATCAAAAGCATCCATTGATCCTCCTATGAGCAATTGGACAACCTTTCAAAAATAGTTAACTTCAAAAATATCTGTCCAGTCGTTAACTCACAGTCGGTCAAAAAACGAGCAATATCATGGGACCCCACTGTATCGCGGTACTTGTCGAAAATCAATTACTTGCTTGCAAAAAAGCCGATATATTACCTAAAGTTTATATCCAATCCCTAAAAAAATCATTATTTCACAAAACAAGCGCATTTATTTTACTTTGGTGTGAGAATTAGAGACGTTAAAGAAGAAAGGTCATAACCTGTCAAATCGTCCGTGAAATCTAGGTCACTCCATTATATCGCGCTAATTTTACAAAAGGAAAATTTTTCAAGTATGGTGGGCAACAATTGCCATAAAAAATTTAATAGGGTACATAACATATTTTGTTATCATTATAAACAGTGTAAATCACAATTTTATCAAAAATAAGAAATTTTAATCAGTTTTAACTTTTTCACAGAGAATTAATCTGTGTGTTCAATCATAAGACTGTAAACATGTTTATTCACAATGTGGACACAGAAATTCAGTGTCCCTTCGTATTACTCTCACATGTGTACATAATTTCAAATGAGTCCAATGTGGGCATTTGTCACATTTTCCCCATGTAACCAATGTTATGTATGGGAAATTGTCAATGCCTGCAGGCTCAAAACTATTGCAAACGCAACATGATTCAGAGTCGGTCTCAATGTCCTCATCGCTGTTCGCATCCTCAGGACTCAAAATGGGCACTTGTTGTTTGCTGAGTCCAGATGTACTTGGTATAGGTGCCTTTTGTGTGTCCTTTTCTTTAACTTCAAGATCACGAGCGACTGCTGATTTGTTGGCTGCAGCTGTTAGCTGCTGAACATTCTTTTCGTCCATCATGTTGCCTGTTACTTTAAATGGAGGCACAAATCTTTTAGGCTTGGGCTTAACTGCCTGAGTGATTGTCTTTTTGGAAAAGAAATCAACAGCTGGATATTCAGAAGCTTGTTTTGCATCACCAGCATTCTGCATCAGGTTTGGTGTTCCTTCACTTGCTGTTGTTGATTCCATGGTTATATCCGGTTGATCAAATATTGTAGATGGTGCTATCTGGGAGTCACTAATTGCTAATTTGTTGTATGGTGATATTCCAGTCTTCTTGAATGCTGATATTAAATTTTCTGGAGAAAGTGCTTTCAGATAGGGCTTTGCTGTAAGTTGGGCAATATTGTATTTGGTGATGTTCAAGCCAGGATTTAACTTCATGAAGTGCTGACACTCTTGATAGTATATGTTTTTGAAGGGCCCGAAAATGCCTACATCCAGTGGCTGGGTTACATGACTTGAGTGTGGAGGCAGAACAAAAAGGATGACATTGTTCGCTTTTGCCCATTCAGCCAATGTTAATGAAATGTGTGAGCGGTGACCATCGTACAATATGAGTGTTGGATGTTCGCTGTCTGTAGGAACATAGGCAATGAAATGTTTTGTCAGATAGTTCAAAAACACTGATGTATTGGACCATCCAGATTTCGACATCTCCCCTGCTGACCCTGGACATGCTCCATTCAAAAATTCATCATTCCAGCGTTGTCCTGGGAAGACATAATATGGTGGAACACTTTGACCAGCAGCATTACCAGCTGCTATTATGGTTACTGTAGATGATCTTGCAGAGGTTATATTTTGTGGCACAGTGTCCTTTTTGCAGATGATTTTTGGTGGGGTGTGTTCACTGTTGACACCAGATTCGTCAATATTGAATATCTTCTGAGGTTTATCTATTATTTTGTTCTCTGTTAGTACATTGAAAAGTTCATCATAGTATTTATTTAGTGTTTCTCTTGATGTTTTTGCTCTTGAAAGATCCAGTTTTTGAGGTTTTGATGACTTCAGTTCAGGCCAGCGTTTGCAAAATCCATAAAACCAGTTGTCACTAAGGCATTTTTGGTCCGGCTTCATTGTCTTTCCCAAAGACTCAGCATAATCTCTCCCCATATATTGTACTGATTTCTTGGTGTACCCAAATCCAATTTCAGCCATATAGGTCACGTGGTCGTACAACTTCTTTTCTTCCTCTATTGTGAAAATGGTCTCGTGACCAACTTTTGCCTCAACATCAACGCGACCTTTAATTCTATCCCTAAGTGTTGTTTCTGGTACAGCGAACATCCTTGAGGCTCTGTACGCAGAAACACCACCCAAAGTGGCCTCATACGCCCTCTGGAGATTTTCTCTGTCATACAAGAGACGCTGTTTTTTTGGTTGAGGTTGCTGAAAAAGAGAACAAAATTATAAGTTCAAATTCTCTATTATTGTCATGAAAGCAAAATCAATTCTAAAATTTGCATTTGCAAACTATTGCTTAAATTTGCACATAATTTTTAAATATATGACAACTATGCGCTTCCGTAGATTTTTTATTCAACAGCGGAAGTGACGTGACTGTCAAACTTTACAGACGACCGCAAGCTGTCAAAAGTATTTTTAGGAAAGTTAACACTTTTTAAGACAAACTCTGCAAGAAAATGATGAAATTAATTAGAAAATCATTTCCGATACATAAATAAAACAACTTACCGCGACTCGGAACATCTTTTCGCCGGAAATATGTCAAAAAGAAAACGAAAGTAAGGAGTTGCTAACGTAAACAACCGCTAGGTGGCAGTGGAAGCGAAATATTCAGAGTTATAAAAATAGCGCGATACAATGAATGCCGCGATACAGTGGGGTCCGAGTATATTTCGAGTCCGTTTGTCAACCCGAATAAATCTTCTACAGACTTTCAAACAATATTTTTGAGTTTTTGCCCCTTAATCGATAGCTCGCGTCCTATTCCTTTGAAACAACGAAGCGTGTCATATAATGCATGCATATGCAACCACTTACCCTTAAAAACTAATTCCAAAATGTTATATTTTCTTTGCAACAACTGTTTTAACTCTAAATTTGATTTACTTGAAAACGAAAGAAGCCATCGCTCTTGAACCCGGCTTAGCAGTGAATTACACTGACAGAGCCAGGCACATAATTATCCAATCAACAACAACAACGATGTTTTAATAAATGTGAATAAATGGAAATTACTTATCATTCTGATTGTATTGGAATAAGTTTTTAGGGGTACCTTAAATTGTATTTCCCATCTGAATCACGGTCTTGGAGGACATTTTGGAAAACGCGCGCATGCGCACAATTACTGGAGCAAAATGTGTGAGACATGAAAATGGCAACATCGCGCAAGAGTGTACGGCAACACAGGATGATTCCAATATCAGAGGGTGGGGATTTTTTTTTTCATGGCTCTTTGTCATTTTTTTTCTCATTAAACATGATTTTATATATTTATTTGAATATATTGGGCTCCAAAAAAAAAAAAAAAAGAAATACTATCCAGGGTACGTTACTTCCACCTGTGTACGGCAACACACAATCGCGAATAAAAACCGCCAAGTCAATTCCATGGTAAAAATACATTTTTTAAAAAGTAAATGTCAAATTTAGCCCAAAAAAGCAAAATGTCAAAGTCACTACCAGGTTTTGTGTAGTGGGTTGCCAATATGTAGTGGGTTGTTTGGTGTGTAACGATAGACCGGTAGTGGGTTTCCACCATTTACAAACACACACACACACACACACACACACACACACACACACACACACACACACACACACACACACACACACACACACACACACACACACACACATATATATAACTATATATATAATATATATTTAAGTAATAGTAAACTCCACTGAGGTCCCTATGGCATTATAGTGACCAGCCAGGCAGCCACAAACCGTATATGGACCGAAGCCGTTGGCTGAGGTCCATATACAGTTTTCGGCTGCCTGGCTGGTCACTATAATGCCATTGGGACCGAAGTGGAGTTTACTATTTCTCATATTACACCGAAGAGTTTCCCCTTTACCATTTGTTGTACGATTGTTTATGGTTTAAAAGAGATACACTGAAGAATTTCGCAGGAATAATGACGTCATTTCGTTACAAAATGACGTAATTTTACAGTAAAACAGTGCAAATTTAGTGGTGTGTAACCCCGAACGGTCCATATACAAAAAATAGTGACCGGTCCATATACTATTAGGTTCCTCTATCGCATTTTTATCCCCACGCTTTTTGAAAAAAAGGTGGGGATATTGTGGTTATCTCCGCCGTCCGTCCGTCCGTCCGTCTGTCCGTCCGTCCTGGCCACTATCTCCTCCTACACTAAAAGCACTAGAACCTTGAAACTTACACACATGGTAGCTATGAGCATATGAGCGACCCTGCACTATTTGGAATTTTGATCTGACCCCTGGGTCAAAAGTTATAGCGGTTGGGGTGGGGCCGCGTCAGAAATTATCACTCATTATTTTAGGTTATTTTACATTTACTTCTTTATTTCTACACCGATTCACTTCAAATTGATACTGGACCTCTCTTATGACAATACGGTCAATCTCAACCATGCATGGCCCCATTCCCAACCCTGGGGCGCCCCGCCCACATAGGCCACACCCACCAAAAATTTCCATTTACTATAATTTTTTCATTTCTACACGGATTCACTTCAAATTGATACTGAACTTTTGTTATGACATTAGGGTCAATCTCAACTATGCATGGCCCCAATCCCAACCCTGGGGCGCCCGCCCACATAGGCCACACCCACCAAAAAATTCCCATTTACTATAATTTTTGCATTTCTACACGGATTCACTTCAAATTGATACTGAACTTCTCTTATGACATTAGGGTCAATCTCAACTATGCATGGCCCCATAACCTACCCTGGGGCCCCGCCCACATAGACCACACCCACCCAAAATTGCCTTTACTATAATTTCTTCATTTCTACACCGATTCACTTCAAATTGATATTGAACTTCTCTTATGACAATACAGTCAATCTCAACTATGCATGGCCCCATTACCAACCCTGGGGCGCCCCGCCCACATAGACCACACCCACCCAAAATTGCCTTTTACTATAATTTCTTCATTTCTACACCGATTCACTTCAAATTGATACTGAACCTCTCTTATGACAATACGGTCAATCTCAACTATGCATGGCCCCATTACCAACCCTGGGGCCCCGCCCACATAGACCACACCCGCCCAAAATTGCCTTTTACTATAATTTCTTCATTTCTACACCGATTCACTTCAAATTGATACTGAACTTCTCTTATGACAATACGGTCAATCTCAACTATGCATGGCACAATTACCAACCCTGGGGCGCCCTGCCCACATATGTCACATCCACCCAAAATTGCCTTTTACTATAACTTCTTCATTTCTACACCAATTCACTTCTAATTGATGATGAACTTCTCTTATGACAATACGGTCAATCTCAGCTATGCATGGCCCCATTACCAACCCTGGGGCACACCTAGGTCAAACATTCGGCGTGGGGATACGCGTCGGCCTCTGCAGCGCCATTTCTAGTATAGACTGAAACCGGTCATATAGATATATAAGGACCAATATCTCTGAGGTGTAATATTTAAGTAATAGTAAACTCCACTGAGGTCCCTATGGCATTATAGTGACCAGCCAGGCAGCCACAAACCGTATATGGACCGAAGCCGTAGCATATACAATTTGTGGCTGCCTGGCTGGTCACTAAAATGCGATTGGGACCGAAGTGGAGTTTACTATTTCTTATATTACACCGAAGAGTTTCCCCTTTACCATTGTACAGTGTTGTCGATTGTTTATGGTTTAGATCTAAAAGAGATAAACTGAAGAATTACGCAGGAATAATGACGTCATTTCGTTAAAAATGACGTCATTTTTCAGTAAAACAGTGCAAATTTAGTGGTGTGTAACCCCGAACGGTCCATATACAAAATAGTGACCGGTCCATATCCTATTAGGTTCCTCTATCGCATTTTACGGACTGAAACCGGTCATATAGATATAGAAGGACCAATATCTCTGAGGTGTAATATATATATATAACTATAACTATAACTATATATAATTATATAACTATATAACTATATAACTATATAACTATAACTATAACTATATATCAATGAATGAGATCAAAGATAGCGAATGTCTTTTTCTGTGCAGTTCTTAGCTGCAGCAAACACAGTACGGGATGATACGCGGAGTTTTCGCGGCTTATTTTACATTATTACATATTGCTGGTCATAAACGTATAGATACAGAAGTGAAATTAAAACATATGAGTCAATCGGCCACACGCGAAGTATCCGTACATATTTTAAATATTTATACGCGCGTTCTTCGAACAAACCTGTTTTAGTGGTTTGTCTGGCGTTGCTATTTGATTCGATTATTAACAGTATCAAAATCATTGCGCTCATGCTTAATTCATTAGTCAATATGATGGCATAATTCTTGTTAAAATAAATTAATTAAAAATAATATTTATCATGGTATTGTTGTAAAACACATTAAGAATCTATTATTGACATACCATATTATTTCGCTGGATATCTTCATTTAATATCTGTCTGGTCTAAAGAAAATTCCAGTTCACCTAGTTCACGCTATAGTGTCTTTATTATGTAACGATTATTTTCCTGGCCGCGAACTCCGATCAGCACATAGGGTAGAGACGCAGCGATGACCTGTATGTATACTCTGACATTCACACACAGTGGCCGCAACTTGACCCGATATACCTCGCGAGTTGAAATGCAATGCATTAAAGTGAGTCTTCGCTTCCACTGCTCTCTATACTTTAACATGTTAACATGTTGACAGGAATATGGAAGTTAGTACTAAATATGAGAACAATAGCCTTTAAGTGCAAAAGTTCTCGCTCTGAAAATCTTCTGAAAATAAAAGGTGGACGTACAAACTGTATTGATGTCGAGATTGAGTGTAAAACTGTTCTATCTATTAAGCCTTTTCATTAGATATAAAATTGTTTCATGCTGAACACGCAGTAAAACAGTGTTACAAAGACGCGGACATGTTTCCAATGTTCTGGTCGTATTCTCAAATCAGCAAATGCAGTCAATGAAGTGTGTTCATCTGTTCTTTGCCGCGGGAAGTTTTATTTGAATTCTATTGGACGCTAACAAAGGTCAGGCTAAGGTGAAAAGCTGGCGTTTACAGCTAACGCCGAAACAATTCTTCACAATGGTGACCTATGTAAAAGATCGAGCCAGTCCGATTGAGATAGCTCGATTTTTCTAATCGGCATACCTCGCTGATTATCATTGATAAAATAAAATATTAATAAAACATCATATTCTGGGGAAACAGATTCAATCAGTTTATCAAAACTTTAATTCTAAATTAGTAATTTTGCATCCATTAAATTTTTATGGACCAATGAAACAACTATATATTTTCTCTATTTTTTGTTTGATATTTGTTCTCGATTTTGTAAATAAATTGCGAATGAAAACATGTAAAATTAACTTTTTACGCGATCACAAATCTAATGCGTACAATTTCGATCCTGCAAATTGTAAACGCTGCACTGCTATGATGTATAGTTGTCCGTCCCGCTAGCGCAGTGGTAAGCACGCTCCCTTTTTTACCTGTACGACACCGGTTCGCTTCCCGCTTCCGGTGCAATGTTATTTTTTGTTTGTTTTGTGGTCACCATTTCGGACAGGTGTTTTTTCCCGGATAATCCTACCCCCCCCCCCCCCCGCAGCACAAGACCATATAAAAAATTGAAAAGTATTTCAGTAAAAACAAATAAATAGCTTGAAATTGCAGCTATCATTCAAAATTCGTCCCAACTGTCGTCAATCTAAGCTTATTAGGTAGGAGTGCTGGACACACTCCGGGTCCCAACATTATGCAGCCTCAGGCGCGGAGGTAACTCATAACTTTTGAAAAACACAAATACACACACTGGGTGCAGCCTAGGAGCGTATAGACTTAAACAAGGCAACAAACTCAAGTGCGGGCACAATCATTTTAAATTTACATATTTAATACGATATTCTAACAGAAATTACACAACCACCTAAGTGTACATACCATGTTTGATAATTCGTTCGATTGTTAGATTTCAGCTTATACATGTATAAGGTCATATCGCTTTGGTTAGTTAACTTATCCATATGTTCCTGGGCGAACTCGAATAGTCAAGTGCTCTTACGATTGAGCTCACCTGGTCCGGCTATGTGCTCATACCTACTTTCGAGAATCATCATAAAAGTATTGTCATACTTAATGAACAAACATGCCTATGCGTATTGAACTTAAATTAACAAACAATTTTCAATAGGAAAAAAGCATATATCCATGTCCATGGGCATGTGAAATCACGTCCGTACATATAACATTATCAAATTAAGAACGTAAACAACGAAATAAAGGTAGGGTATGATGTACATGTGTTTTTATTATTAACGATCATGTCGTGTTTTGTATATATCTTCAAAATGTAATTTGAATAACCCACAAACATTTTATTAAAATAGAAAGTTTTTACGAAAAGTGGTACAGAAAAATACACGCCGATTATCTGTTTAAAGATATTTCTTGTTAGATTTGATCGAGAATGTGACCCGCCTCTCAGTTTCGCTCAATGGGTCAAGTTACCCACTGGTACTACTTCCCCAAACCCCTTAAAAAAATTTCGTACCAAAAATGTTTCGTACCCAAATTTTGTTCGTACCAAAGTTATTTTCATACCCAAAATTTCGTACCCAAATTTTTTATCGTACCCAAATGTTCGTATCATAATACACAATTGTGGTGATAAAGAAAAAACTTAAATTGATGTTTTATATCAATCCTCTTCAAAAGCATCGTCACACCAGTACTGTCAGTACTTTGATTTAGTAATAGAACGTGAAAGGAACGGAAATACATGAAAAAATGCCGTAAACGGGATTGAACCAAAATGTTAATATCTTCTATTTAAGATTGCTGACGGCTTTGTCCTTTTAAACCTTCCATGTATTCATAACCATTTCAACAAATGCACCAGAAACATTCCATATCATAATATCCGCGATCATTATAGTGAACGTTGTATAATAATATTTATCATGTTCAAGTGCTAATGACTAATAATTTATCCCAATAGATTTGTATTGGATGTCGCAGAGTCAGCATTGGTTATTTATAAGCTCTTTTAAATTCATTTGCACTGTTCCATTTTAAGTATATTTGAATAAATAGTCAGTTGTTATTATAGCATGTGATGTTTTGTTGCTGTATAAAGCATATCTGATTTTTTCGGGTAAATATTCAGTTACAAATGTCAGCTTTAATCTTGCTATGCAAGCTATACCAATATGAACCGGTTAAAAAAAATCAACATTTTATCTCAACTGTAAATCGCTTAAACGGCTGAATCAGGTACATCGGCTTAAAGGGACCTTTTTACAAATTTCAGCATGTATTTAAGTTTGCCATTGAATGCTTCTTTGATAACTGTAAACATTGGATTTAATAAGCTCCTGTAAAAAAACAAGAATAAAATAAGAAAGAAAAAAAAGTAACCCTTAACTGGGTCTCGAACCACTAACCCCTGGAGTAAACCTCTAACACTTAGACCACTTGGCAATCCGTGCTCATTAGTGATTGAAATCGGTTCCCCAAAACGGAGTCGACTAATCGGAGGCCATAATCAGCGATTAATTGTATTCCGCAAGTTATTATTAAACAGAAATCATTCTAAGTTCTAATAACCGTTCGATCCTTAGAATGAGTTCATATTGAAACACAAATAAAACATTTAAATGATAATCAAATTTTATTTGTCCTTGTTACACAGCGAATCGATGAATCAACATTTAATTACAATACAAATGTAACAGTTCAAATGTAATAATTCAAAGAATATTCATATAAAGCCACAAACAAAAGTACAGCAACATATCGAATATTCATACAAACTCGAAACATTTCATTACAAATTCAATAAATACAAATATACATCATTAAATTTACATTTAACACAAGTTTACCTTTATATATTTACAAAAGCACACAAAAACCTTAATCTCTCATCTGCAATGACTGAACTAAACAACTCTTAATTAATTACCATTCGCAATGATAAACCAATATGCCTATAACTGAATAATCAATTACCATTAAACATGACTTAAACATATAATCTATACATATACATTCTGTACAACTGGCTTATTTTTTAAATGATTTAAAGATCAAACGATGATAACTTGTCAATCATAAGGGTGGGAGGGATTAGGGCAATAAAAATTATTTTCTAGTAAATTTTTTAACGCTGTGATTTCATCTAAAACAAAAACAAGTATGAAAGCTTCTTCACGGATACCGTGCGCACGAGATATTAAATCGACCAATCAGAAATAAGATGAGTGCATATCACCTGTCTAAAAATAGATAATCTTAGATAAAAATAGAATCTTTGACAACATGAACTTTTGTCAAGACAATTAAACATTTTAATCGTATTAAAATTAGCCAATTGTATTACGCAAGTTATTATTAAACAGAAATCATTCTAAGTTCTAATAACCGTTCGATCCTTAGAATGAGTTCATATTGAAACACAAATAAAACATTTAAATGATAATCAAATTTTATTTGTCCTTGTTACACAGCCAATCGATGAATCAACATTTAATTACAATACAAATGTAACAGTTCAAATGTAATAATTCAAAGAATATTCATATAAAGCCCAACCATAGGCCAATAAGAAATAAACCCACATATAAAGACAACACATCAACTAAACAAAATTTGCATGCAAAAAAAATAATTAAAAAACATAGATAACAAAAACCAAATTATCTAATTAAGCGAAGCAAGAAACGAAACCATGCTCTGCAAAAGCACAATGCATAACAAACACTAAAACAGTGCTTACCAGTTATTCTTGTAAACAGTGTATTAATAAACCACTACGCCTACATTCTGGAAATAGAAATATGAATACATTTGTACATATGATGTTTAAACATAATTCACAATTTTTCAGAAATAAGGCTAGCAATGTCAATCTTGTCTTCTAAAGACATATGCAAATATCTTTTATACGCGTCAAATGACCAGTCACCTAAAAGCTGAATTTTATCAGCTGATATATTTAATTTGAAAGCAAAAGAGGCAAAGCCTCTCCTAAAAGAATGAGTCGAGTATGCTCTAGGATCGACATCACATTTAGCAAGTACTTCTCGAAGCTTTTTGAGATAAAGACTATATGTGACTGGTCTTCCTGACTTCAATATAAATAGAGGCGATCCAGGTCCAGCGGGAATCTTACTAACCATATTCTTAAAAGCTGCCACAGGACATAGCGGAGAGTTCATGACAACAACCAATGGTGTAACCAATACACGTTGTCCAAACTGAATAGTTTTTGTCCATTTCATAGAAACCAACAATTTATTCTTATCAATAGAAACATCCTCTCTTAATAAGAACCTTTTATGAAGTAAATCTTCAGTCGTTGTAGGTACCAAATTTGATTTTCTAGCTAACAGAAAAAATGCAAAAACAAACAAGCACCAATAAACAATGTAATTTATATCAGACTTATCTAAAGCTAAATAAATTTTTAGCAATAATTCTGGAGTGATAGGGAATGCTTGTTTAATTTTATGACATTTTATTCTCGAAATGCCTTTCAACGTAAGATTCAATATAAATTGATTAACTTTTTCTAAAGGGAAACCAAGAAGTTGATGCATGGTACGTACTCCACTGACGTAATTTCTAATTGATTCGACAGCTTTAAAAGATCTACTTAAAAATTGTACATATAACTGCAATGTAATTGTAGAAGCCGGAAGGAAAACTAACCCGAAATGGCAGCAAAACAAAAGAAAAGATTCCCACTGGATCCTCAAATTTTTCCTGGATCCCTCAGCATAAGCCCTTCTATTGGATGCCTTGAGGTCATCCCTCAGAACACGTAATTCTCTGTCTGAAACAAACATACATACATGTAATTAAGATAACTACCAATTATTTACAAATTCAAAGTCTTCTTTTCGAACAAAATGTTCCTTCAATGCAATATCTTTTGTACAGTCTTTAAATAGATTGGCATGTCCCTCGTTTAAATGCCATCTAGACAGATAATCTGCTAATCTGTTATCAATGCCTGGAATATGTACAGCTTTAATTTCAAATTCATACAACGCTGCAAAAAAGGTTAATTCTCTTAAACACTTTTGCATAAACTGACATTTCGATTTTCCAGAATTTAAAACTAAACAAACAGCCATATTGTCACACTGTACCACAATTCTTCTGTTTTTAAATTTCATGTACCACAAGTGCACACACACCACAATTGATAACATTTCTAAAGCGCTTATGTGCAAGTTTTGTTTGTGTATGGCTGTGGGGAAAATTGCATGAAAGTAATGTCCCTGTAGATATCCACCACAGCCACTTAAGCAAGCGTCACTAGAAAATATATCGTCAGGAGTAGACCATGTCTCTGTTGAAATGACTGAAATACCATTATATAATGGTAAAAATGTTTTCCACCAATTCAAATCCTGTTTCACATGAGATGGAATTATATGAGGATTAATCTCAGAGTTCACCACATATATCTCTCGAAGCCAATTCAGTAATCTGTTTATGTATACACGACTGGCTTTGACACAAGCTCCTACAAAATTAAGCTTGCCCAACAACTGTTGTACTTCTTTCAAAGAAGCAACTTCCTTAACTAACCACTCATCTACTAATAACAATATTTCCTGCAACCTATCAGCAGTTATTTCTATAGTCATTTTAACTGTATCAAACAAAACGCCTAAGAACACCATTTTAGTACAAGGTTCTACTGACTTATCTTTGGCTTCTTCTAACCCACACTTTTGTAATACTGTCTCTAAACACAAATAAGCAAATTTTGCATATTCTTTCCTCTCAGCCCCTGCAAAGTCATCAAGATAATTTAAAATTATCACACCAAGCTTTAACAAAATGTAAGCTACAGCGTTTGTTACTCTCTGACAAATATAAGCTGCAGATCTAAGACCCATTGATAACACAGTATCACAAAAAATATGTTTTTTATAAATAAATGATACTAAATTGTAATCTCCTGGACATATATTAATTTGACGATAAGCCCGTTTTAAATCTTTTTTAAACAGCAAACAACCTTTGCCTTTTGATTTAATCAAGCTACACATATCATCTATCTTAGGAAACATTAAATTTATAGTGTCCCCTAAATATTCTGATTTTGCTATACAATCATTCAATGCCTCACCTTTTGGGAAACTCAAATCTAAAATTATTCTTCTATTGTTAACATCTTTCTTGGGGACTGAATTCAAAGGTGATATCTTTAATTTGCTACTAAAAGGATTAGATCTAAACGGACCTAATATAGCATTATATTGCTTTTCTGTAGTCAAAAAATTTAACATTTGTTCTGGAAATTCATTGCAACCTTTATGATTAAAATATTTCCAAACAGGAAGTGTGTTTTCTAGTATGCTATCACATCCTACTGCACCAGTTGGAAAACCATATTTCAACAATTCACACACAGTTATGTCCGTATAATCTTATAACATTGTCTGCATATAAGCTGTGTTAATTTTGAAATTTACTGGGATTTTGCATCCGATAAAATTATGTTTACCAGAAAGTTTTACTTTCTCATGAATCTCCACTTTTTCTAATGTTTCATTTACTGTGCCTTTTGTCCTGGTACAGATTTTACATGATTTAGAATGTGAACATAAATGCTTATTTATTGTTTTTGTACATGATTTTGATTTAAAACAGAATTTTGGCAAGAAAGCGTCCAATATCTCATTTTCATCTTCGAACTTCTGCGATATTTTTGTGAGTCACATCACTCGACTGGGGCATTCTGAGGAGCATTCTGGATGGGGTAATTTGGATTGATCATTTTGCCAGCAGGTCGCGCAGATGTGTAAAGCATATCTCATTTTGCCTTTAACTACGGCGGTATGGTCCGTTTTATGCTGGCATTTGTTTCTTTGATATGAAGCACAAAACCAAACTGTGGACTCTTCTTTGAGTGGATTTTCAGCTTTTCTTGTCTTGAAATTAACATTAGAGTTCCGTTTTATGCTGCCATGACTTTTAATTAAGAATCTATTTAAAATAGCTATTTCTAGATATTGAAATTCGTCACTCCATTTCTTTTTTCCCAACTCAATTTCTCTCAATACTGCCGCGTAATAACATTTGAGACCTTCAAATTCATACGATGAACTTAGATAAAGAATTCGTTTGAGAAGTTCTAATCTCCCTTTTCTTTCAGTTCTATTTGTTTGTGAATCAGATATGATTTCCAACTCTCCAGCAATAAATAAATTGAGCTCTAGATCTTCGAACGATATATTTTTGCTGACAAATTCATATTGTAGATATGTATGAGGGTACCTTTGTGCGTATTTAACTTTATCCTGTGATTTTATTGCTATTCCTGATTTTTTGCGTTTATCTTTTTTAATTCTGTGCACACTTTCCCTGTCAGATTCAGATTGGGATTCTTCATAAGAACTAGTTGAATACTGTGCAGAAGAGGAAGATGAGCTATTAACTTCTTCACTAGAATCACTACTATCGGAATCTGATAACAACCCTAATGTAGAGATTTGTTTTTTAACAGTCTTTTTCAAATTGTTATTCTTTCTTAAGTCTTTGATGGTGAGTTTTTCTGCCTTATCTTTCTTAGTTTTAACATTAACAAAGTCATTCTGTAAAGAGTTTACTTTACCCTTCAGTGATTCCACTTTTGCCCTTTGTCTGTCTAGTTCCTTTTTCGTCTCCTGGAAGGCCCTTCTCCTGGTCAACTTTTCTTCCTCCTGCTTCAGCATTTCTAATTCTTCCTTCATCACCAGAAGTTGCTGTTCGTCTACTTCTTCGTCATCTGGCAACTGGAGGACGCCATATTGGTTGACTTCCGATCCCGCCATTATCTCTGAACTCTTTGTTTGGTTCGTCTCAATCCCTTCGAAGGCCCCTTCTTCTGTCTTTCCAGACGTGTGTAAAGATTTATAATCTTTTCTTCTTGTGTCCCTTTTTGATCGATTACTCATTATATACATTTAAAATAACATTTATATAGAGACTATGTTTGCTAGGGGAAGCAACTTTCCCCTTTAAATTATGTGGTTACACTACACTCAATTGTACTTTCATCGTTCTTTCCAATGTTTATAAAATTAATACGACAGAAATCTCTACTTGACAAAAGAATCCTGTTTACAACATTTCATCCAAATAAACCGAAGTCACAAACGATAACAATGACTTAGAACCACAATAAAAATTATTTTCTAGTAAATTTTTTAACGCTGTGATTTCATCTAAAACAAAAACAAGTATCAAAGCTTCTTCACGGATACCGTGCGCACGAGATATTAAATCGACCAATCAGAAATAAGATGAGTGCATATCACCTGTCTAAAAATAGATAATCTTAGATAAAAATAGAATCTTTGACAACATGAACTTTTGTCAAGACAATTAAACATTTTAATCGTATTAAAATTAGCCAATCGATTAATCAGCTTTTTTAACAAAAAATTAAGTTTTTAATATTCAAACAATGTTTTTGTTAACATTATATTACTATATTTTATCAAAAAGGACTTTATCATGACTATTCCTTATGTATTGTGTGATTTAAAAATGAATACATGCTTAAAAATCTTGCTTTGTGTTTGAAATATTGTGGCTGCAATGTTACATACTGTGTGAAAAAGGCGTTAAACCCCAATAACTACAACAAATCTTGTACAGAGTGAAGAGTAATACAGATTATTAAATAAAAACAGACCTTTACAAAGTAATTTTATTTCAAAAGAACAACTTGTATGATCATTATCAGAAGAATATGAAAATATCTACTTAAATATGGACCTCATGATAATAGTTTCTTGACAAGGAAGAGGAACAAATTCTTCTCTGACCGCCATCTTGAATGAATTGGCTATAGCCGCTATACACATCGGTTTTATGATCGCTGATAGGTTGAAAGGGGTTGTTTTATAATGTTATTAATCAGTTGAATTCATATTGGCTGTGTTATTGATCTGAAGACAGCCGTATTGGCCTGAGGCCGCAGGCTCAATAACAAAGCCAATATGAATTCAACTAATTTATGACAATTTTATAAATTAACTTTATATTATTCAGCAAAAAAAGCTTGAATTTCACTTTCGAATTACAAATTTACAATTTTTTGCTATTTAATTAAGAATGACGTTTTGAAAAATAGGACAATTTCTGTTCTCTACAACTTATTGGTGAACAGAAACAATAGAATTTAACTAAGTATATGACGAAAGATGATTCCTAAACCTAGACATTACATGATGCAGGAACACAATTTGACAGGTCGCAATTATGTAAAATTTACCTGAATAACCATGATAACATTTCAGCCACACTGGAACGGATCCACTACCGTTGTTTGTGATACAACTCAGAAAGATAATAAGGATCGAAAACTTACTTATTGCCATTAGGAATTGCATTTGTAATGTGTAAATCCTTCATGATTTCGAATTAATTTTGCTGTCTGCGTTCGTTGTACTTGTACTTGTAGCTCATTGAAAAACTTGAAAGTTGTTATTTATGTACGCTATAATATTGAACCTTACTGTTGTGGTTACACTGCACTATTGTTATTGTCAAAAAATGGAGCTGAATATGCTAGGGACTGAGTGCTATAGTATATTTTTAAAGATTTAAACTATTGCACACACAAAAAAATATGTATCGAATGATCCGTGCGGTAAAAAAAATCGTCAAATTTTCGTCGACTCTAAATTGTCATCGTCATCGTCACGTCAGCAGCAATTCGTCGATGACGCGTCGACGATCTGATTAATCAACTCACCACTAGTGCTCATACAATGGATCATGTATTTTAAACTTAATATTACTTAACAAAATATAACGACAACAACAGAACCATCCAAAGTATTCAATCGTTTCGCGTCACAACGCTTATTGTTCAGGTTTTTTAAAGATGCATATAATGGATATTTTAGAGCATGGTAAATGTTCAGTATTTCTGTTTCCTCACAAATATCATAACTACAACGAAAATTTGCGAATCTGAAAAAATTGTTTATAGTTTCGTCGATTTACCAAAACTTGAATAAGTCTCTTTAATTCAAACACGTTTATTCAACCTTACTGAGCAACACGTTTAACGATTGCATTTTGATTAGCGTAGCCGATATTTAAGTAATTTATATCCGGGTTGTTTGTAATTTTTGTGATTAGCACGTCCATCCTGTTTGCATTGAGTTAGTTTTTTGCGAGATCGACCCGTTATAAAGGATAAACCTCATCAGCTGAAAATAGCATAGTCCTTTTAAAGGAGTATAACAACTTCCAAAAATCAATCAAATGCAATTTGTTTAAACAAATACAGTTATTTTATGTCAGGTTGTATATGGTTGGTTTCTGAAAAATGTCTGTGTGTGTTTGTTCTATTTTTTATTTTGTGTTTTTTTTTCATAATTTAAATCACTTTCTTCTTAGCAAGTTATAAAATCAAAGTACTGGTGGGGCAATTTTCTCAAATTTTGTGGTCGTAAAAACACTATACACCGTGATGCCAACCAATCACCTTTGTTGAATAAAACAGATTGAATTAAGGAAGGGTAACAGACTGTCAACATAATATATGATTTAGCTATTGGGCTTATAAGTAAATGCTGTTATTTAAAATAAGTCATTGTCGTACGTGCCAGTTTATAAATGCGAAACGTTTGGGAAAATACAATGTTGATTATTATCATTTGAACTGGTGACCTAGGTTTTTACTCTTACTTAGTGTTATAAGTATCTGAGATTTCGTGGAGACAAACGTTGTCAAAAAGTTTCTATACATCATGTAGATTCAATTATAATTCATATATATATTCAATTGATGTATACACCTTCCATGATGACTGCGTGTTACTCGGGTGCTATTGCCACAGTGAAAAGACGTTGCCATTGATGGAACGCGCTCATCGATCGGAGCTATTTTTTGCGAACGCAGAATCTGGATGCAAAGTGGTTAAATGCAGTAACGGACTTCATTCTTCGTTATACGTATATTATGTTACCTATGGGGCGAATTGCAGAAGGCAATCGCCCCCAAAATCCGTGTAAAATTACAATGAGGCGTATGTAATACCCAATATACGCAATTTTCGCCATGTAACAAAACATAACGATAACAACAGAACTCTCCAAATTATTCAATCGTTTTGCGTCTATAACGCTTTATTATTTTCATTTTTTTAATCGCCAAAAGACGCATATAACAGATATTTTAGAGCAGGTTAACTGTTCAGTATTTCTGTTTCCTCGCAAATATAATTACAAACAAAATTTGCGAAGCTGAAACATTTCTTATTTCAATTTTGTCAATTTTCCAAAACGTGGAAAGGTCCCTTTAATACATACTATCTCAAGCGTGAATAAGGAAGCAAACGATTTGTTTTCAACGTTTTATTATATTCATAAAGGCGGGTGTAAAAAGTTAGAATAGAACTGTTGCAAAGTGTGTGCAGGCTATATTCAATAAGTACCAGCTTCTTACAATGAAACGCGTGTGAAACAAATGGACAATATTGGGCAACATATAGATATATAGAAATATGGCGTCGACAAATAAATAAAAAGCACGAGACAAAGACAGAAATAGAACTAACGACGTAAGTATCATTATATATAATATAGATATTAAATTTAATTTAAGTAAAAGCTACTTTAGTTTTCATCGTCATACATACATTTCTGTTAAAGAAGTATATATTTCATTACCAATGATTCTTTTAAGAATCGGTCAAATGTGTTTTTGATTGTGTGCGTATGTCTTTGCCATTAGTTTAAATGTTAACCATTTAATGGAACATATATGTAAACATATATGTTCGTTCTTAATCATATTAAAAAGTATTGATATGCAAAAGGCGACACAAGACCATACACTTATATTTGAAAATCCTTACTTATAGTTTCATAATCTAAGCTAGAATATGTGGGCCATATAGCGTTACCTCTTTGAAAAGCCTTTATAATATATTACGTTTCCGGTTTCGCTCGTTTTATTCAACCAACGCTAGAGTATATAAATATAGAGAAAAGGCTTTTCCAAATTGGATGTTGTTGTTTTTTTTTCAAAATTTCAAATTTACCTTTTCGGACGGTTATATGAATCTGATAAAAAAACAAATCTTATACCTTTTTTTTCAACGTTAGTTGGTCAGCCTCGGTCTGAACCTCCAAACGTCTTCAGCCGAGATAGGGTTATAAAATTCCATTCAAATATTCATACTAACTACTTACCACGTACTCTAGCTCCGTGTACTAACATCATGATTTTGAGTTTCTGTGTTTTGATTATTCCCTTCTATAAGAATGTCACTGCAGTTATTTATGTTAAACAACATAGCTTAAATAACAAAAACAACAACAACAGTGTTATAAAACTACTTTATTAACAGTTATAAATCGATTCGAATATCAGATTTTACTTAAAATCTCTTATTTACATTAAATCTGCCTATCTTTTTATTTGTAACAAGCACATATTATGCTGTGTTTTTTATACTTTTGTCGCAGTTAAACAATTAACCTATGATATTTTAAAAGGGTTAAAAGAACATTATTTAAGGAAGTACACGAACGCGAATTCTTTACATAATGATAGCCTAAAATCACATACCTTGCATTATAATGCATAACTAAAAGTTACAGCGCAGAACAGCCGTAACTCGTTTACTCCAGCGTTTGTTAATTTCCTTTGTTTATTTTTACATATTCCGGGGAATGCACACAAAATTATAAATAATTACTGGAAACTTCATAAGGTAGGTCCACATCATAGAGGAAAAGTGCAGTGCAAAGCTCTTGCTATCTTATGTTAAATGTCTTTTCCTTTGTTATGTTTAATTGCCGGACAGAATTATGAAAACTTTAAGTGATATCATCCTAAGTATTTGAAAATTTTACTATATTTTTATAATTATTGGGGCATATCAAACACGACATTACCAGTCCTAGTTTATATTGATATTCATGGTAAATAAACTGAAAAATCAAGTAAGGAAACGGGGCAATTAGAGAAGTGAAACTGTTCATATACATTGCCAATATAAATTCAAATTCCAAACCTTTTACAATAATTTGCCGCAGGGATAAATACTCCAAAACCTCATGTTCAGTTTTGAACGCCTCAGATTAATAAGTTGTAAATAGATATAAAGCAACATGTCATTTAAATTAAAAATATATCTTAGTGTACATGTGCATTCACATGTACTTGTATTCATCGCAAATTACGGTGGTCCACCGTAAGATTTATTGCCCGCGCTCGAGTTCTTATCAACATATTTGATCGAGCCTGTCACCGCCATTCGCCACGGCTACATCACTGCGTTCCACGGTGTTCCACGGTGTATCGCGGTGACGTAAGTAGTTGGCACGCTTGGTTGAAGCACGTTGATGCTTGGCGAAAGGCAGAAATCGCGCTAGGCGAAGGGTATATTAAACCTCGACTGTTTTATAGTTAACATATTGTTGAATCTTAACTATTCTGAACACGTGCACTTAACATCCAATATTTCTCTTTCCCTTCATATTTTGTTTACTTGTTGAAAGTTGTTTCAAACGGCAATTACATTTTGAATGAAACATTGTATTATTTGTGTAGGATATTTTGTATTCCTGCAGGTTACTAGTTTAAACCTTTTATTTATTTCCTCTGTCAAATGTTTGTATTATAATTTGCGAAAATTTATTAAAATATATTTATTGGAGCCACACAACTTATTTGGCATAGTAAATTTAAGTATAAATAAGAAACATATTTTATCTTTGCCAACAAGAATATATCTGCTGGTTACAAGGTAGAAATCCGTCTTTTTGCGCTTTAAAACTTAAAATTAATCGCGTTTGTCGAAATGGACGTATACGTATAGAAATCCTACCTTCGGTTTTAAAAGCGGTATCGTTTGAAAAATAATAAATTACCTGCTACCTAGGCTATAGATTAAATGACACTTTGGCACACTTTCAAATTGCATCTATAATTCTTGATTAACATGTATTTCATTTCAAGTTCAGAGGCTTTAAAATTCACCTCATCATGTGTATTTGAATTTTCCATTTGAATGTATATTTATAATATTTTTATCATATATCTAATTGCATGTATTAATTGCTGTTGTTTTTGTGTAGATAACCGTATCGATCAATTGAACTTATAAACTTCGATTGATTCGATTGTTTGTCGCTTGAACCAAACTACGCAAATTGCGCTTAGCTAGGCCGGCAAAAAAAAAACACATTAAGTGCATACTTGTGCACAATGCCTTGTGCACGATTACATGTGTAACAAAAGGAACACTTATGGGAAAAAATTCAAGTACGATGTCATACGGCTATTTCTATATGGTGACACTTGAAAGAAGGATGTAGTGTGAATTTCTGTTTGTAAAGAAACTACTGATTAACATTTCGTAACCCATACAAAACAGTGGGTGTCTCTCATCCATTGCGATGCATGATATTATAGATTATGATAACTTGTCGTATAAAACGTCGGGTCATATGGTTTTTGTCCAATGGGCCTGCAAATTAGCTTGCACAATAGTGTTCTACAAATCTACTTGTTATAAACTGTAATGAACTTATTTATACATCTATATTCGTGTAATACCAGCAAAAATAGAATACAAGCATACACAATCATATGGGTTATATATAGCAAGAACAAACTAAGTTGTTTTTTATGCACTATTTATTTTTTATTTTCTTCTTTGAATATTTTACATGCACTAGTTTACGGGAAAAAAATCGTATCTTACGCTTTTCTTTGTTAAATATATTGTGAATACCCTTAATGCTAGTTTTGACAAATATTGCCTAAAATGACAATTTTGTAAAAACATCCGATGTATCCAGTCAAGCTACAGGTAACATTACCTAAGGTGAGAACTGAAAATATACGCTTAATGTCGTACGTTGCAAGTAAAGCAAACTATAAATCAAAGTACTGACAGTACTGGTGTGACGATGCTTTTGAAGAGGATGGATATGAAATCATCAATTTAAGTTTATCTACATCACCACAATTGTTAATGTGGGTACGAAAATGTGGGGTACGAAAAAACATTTGGGTACGACAATTTTGGTTACGAAATAAATATGCCAAACAACAAAAGTTGGTACAAAAAAAAAATTAATTTGGGTACGAAATTTTGTTGGGGTACGAACAACAATTTTGGTACGAACAAAATTTGAGTAAGAAAAAAAAGTGACCGACAAACAAATTGGGTACGCAAAATGTAGGGTACGAGAAAAAATTTGGGGGATACAGGGATGTAGTACCCGTGGGGAACTTGACCAATTCAGCAAAACTGGGAGGCGGGTAACAGTCTCGATCAAATCTAGAAATAACTACATTTGGGGTTTTCCCAGCGTCACAGCGTTTGAAGTGCCACCTGGCAGTTTTTCTGGTTCATTTGCCGAACATCTCGATAAATTTGAAAGAGAACGGGAACAAGCTTCCTTTACCTTTATCAATAATAATCAGCGAGGTATGCCGATTGAGAAAATTTAGCTAACTCAATCGGACTGGCTCGGTCTTTTACATAGGTCGCCATTGTGAAGAATTCGTACATGGTATGATAACGTAGACGAGCTGCTTCGCTGAAGCAGCATCGTCAAAAAGATGCTGGCTTAACAATTGGAAGAGAACAGTATGTCCCGAACAGCTTTGAATAGAAGCATTGGATAAATAAAGTAAGCACTTTTCGTCTGAAATAAATACTTTGATTATATATTTACACAAGATCCATCGTATGTAAATATGTATGGAAGTCAAAAAAGCATGTGCGTGTGAAATTCATAACAATTTCGACACTATATTCACTGTAAATATATTAAAACTCATGATAATACAATGTTTCAAGTTATAAATTATGAACAAAATAGTCAATTTTCGTTTAAAAAATATAAATATACACCACTCTTTTTCAAAGATGCATATAAGATGCGATTTATAGTGGATATTTGTGACCACAGGGAACGCTACTATGCTCGGGGCTTTCGTAATATATACTTTTTTCCTGTTTAAATTCTTTTAATATTCATTTCATAAAACCATATGCAATGTGTTTTCAATATATTATTACAATCATTACACAATTTGAATGAATAGAAAAGCATCCTTCAACCTTTTACCTTTTTCAATTTACTTTACTTATTTTTTTTTATATATAACACAATAATAAGTGCTTCTTAAACGAAAAAGAATTAAGATGTACAATAACAATTTAACTATGGTAACAAGTTCAAACAAGATAAAACCCTATTATGTAACTTTTTCCAGTATCCTTAAAAATGTGCATTATTAACAAAGTTAGGATTTATAATAAGAGTGCAGTTAACAAAACAATCAATTTATACATTATGATCATTATGCGAACAACATATTCAGATTTGATCAAGTAAACAAAATCTGCACGTTTCATATATAATGAGCGTTAAAGACAGTAATTTTGTTATTCATTTATGAAAAACACGATACTCTTATAACTGTCCAAAAATTCCTTTACTTCATTCACTTGTTATAATTGCATACATATTTTAAGATAATCTTAGGCCAGCCTTAAATGCCTGAAAATTTGGAATAACCTCTTTTCTTTTGCATTCAAAAATGTAATTTTTAACTTCCATGACAAGAATTAAGCAGTTGTCGCTTTCATTTGTATCTCCAAGAAGGAACAGTTTATAACTATTTGTATACTTGCGTTTATAAGCTATCAGAGACACCTTTCATAATTATTTTTACTATGTTATATTCCCTGAAAAAAATGGGTATTTGATTTATCTGACTTTTTGCAAAAAGTTCATATATTACTATCCGACAATCCCATTTTAAAAAGAAGTGAGTTTGTTCCCAATTTTCTGTGGAAAATCCTAATTTGTTTACCATTGAATATATGTATTATTCGTTGTTTTAAACACTTGTCCATGAACATTTTTCTATTGTGTATAATCACATGCAATGTAATCACTCAAATTTGTTTGGCATGTAGGGATTTCAGATGGTCATTTTAAATATAATATTTTAGAGTAACTTATCACATGAATTCATAACGATAGGTTTTATATCGGTCGACACAATGGGATACGAATGTACTTTATACTCTTCTTATTTTACATTTTGAACTGAGTTCATGTATGTGGAAAGAACTATCTTCATACGTTCATAATGTACAAACTTTACTGGTTTATAAATGTTCACTTTTAGCTCTTGCAGTGACATAAACTGCCCACTGTCTTTGATAATATCTTTAACATAATAACTGCGATTATCATAAAAATGTTTTCAAAACATGTATATATTGTTGATTAATAAAATATTAAAGCGGGTATATACGATTTTGTCAAATATTTATGAATTTATATAAAATGTGTAAAAAAACTTAGTATATTTATATATTTCAATATAAATTAAAATAAAAGTTAAGAAGAACATGTGTCGAAAAATGCGAAATAAGCCAGATATTTAATTCTGAAATTGAAAACGGCTGTACAGCCGAATTCGCCAGCATGTATATCATACATGTACGATGTGAATCTAAACTTAGTTTAACGGTTTATTTGAGTTTCTGCAACGATATCTATTCATACGACACTCGAACTCCAATCCTAATACAAAGACGAATGCTTCGGTTATTGTAGGAAAATATGTTTGTCACAATCGGCTCGGGCCGCTAATTTGTCTTTGCTGCATTTAATAAAAGACGGCTTTAATGTATAATTTTTTTTTCTATTTTGTGTAAATGTAGCATATTTTATTAATATATTACAATTAAACACATATAAAAAAAATCGTATATACCCGCTTTAAATAAAATGTTAATGGTTAAAACATCTATCCAAAAAAGTGTTGGTTATTTTTTTACAGATAAAATCGCATATAAACTGCCTGAAGTTCATAGTTTATTTAAATCTTCTAACTTTCTAGCCAAGGATGTAACACAATTTGGCATTGAATAACTTTTCTTATCCATGCCAAAACTTTTTATTTATGCATTTATGTCCACCTTTATGGAATTCTTTGGATTTTACTTTTGCTATTATTTTTAAAGGCCCTTGCCGCATTTGAATAGTTAATTATTTAAAACCATACAAATAACCTCTTCGGGTTGTGGCAAAGACACAAAAAGTGAATAAACAATAGAAGTATCAGGTTCTAATAACATTTATCCTACCTTAAGGAGTTAGATCCCTTCTTTTCCAATGTGAAATGATATTTTATAATTTTACTTATTTGTTATTATAAGTTAGCTCAATCATTTTTGGTAGATCGATGTCAAAAGTTAATCCTTTACTTTTTCAACATTTACGTTTAGCGAGAATATTGTGAGAAGGAATGCAACAATTGTAGTACAGTATTCAAGGATTATTCTGACCCATCAATTAAAAATAGGTATCATCAGTAAATTGTAATATCTTGTTTACTTCATTGTCATGTTTTATTCCCTATGTTTTTCTTACATTTCCTTATTTGAATAGCTAGTATTTCTGAACAAAGTATAAATATATATGCAAGGATCTCCCTGACAACAACCTCATCTTATTATAAAGAAGTCTAACAAAAACCCGTTCAAATGGATTGCGTTTTCCAAAGTATTTTAAATAAGTGATATCCTATTTTAAACATTGGCCCAAAATAAATTAAAAAATCTAACACTTATTTTATAAAACTGAATGATAAAGTATCGAATTAATTAGCATCAGTAGGCCAGGGATTGTGTTGAACTAAGTATAACCTATTATATCATATAACTATCATTTTTTATTTCCAATGTACATGCCTTTAATGAAACCAGTTTGGTCAATATTTACTTATTTGTTAAAGACTGACTAAAGATTTTTAGCTATTGTTATAGACTGTTTTTAACAAGCAGACAACTCTCATTTTTTTATTGTTAAGGCTTTCCCACCTTTGGGATACATGTTATAATTCCTTGCGTTAAAGTTATTGAGAACGAACCTACAATGTATATTATATTAATAAGTAATGCTTCTAACCACAAAGATACCCAATATTTCAAAAAAACTTAAAGGAAATGTGTAGACAATTAATAAGAGCATGGGCTGTTGTCATCTTCATTTGTTGAAGCGCAATTGACACCGTTTGAAAGAACAAAATATCCTCTTACATGTCCGCCTATAAATTAGTAAATTTGGGCTATTCATAATTTTTTAATTCATCTCTGAGACCATAGTTTATTGTAGGTTGTTCTGAATATAAAAACTTGTAAA
>NC_068356.1:100617158-100642158 GCF_020536995.1 Dreissena polymorpha | reverse complement strand
CTTGTATGCAGCATTAAGCCCCGTTTTCCCTGAACGCAGCCAATATGTACAGATTTCAATGATAAACTGACCAATGTCGTCGCACAAGCTGTTATAAACACTAGACTGGCCAATATCGTCGCACAAGCTCTTAAACGATAATATTGATTACATGCAGGCTGTCTGCAGTGTACCAGCGGTGAAGTATAAACAGGCAGTAATTACGTTTCTAGCGTAGCTAAAAGCAGACTGACTTGCAGTTATCGTTCCTAGCGTAGCTAACAGCAGACTGATTTGCAAAACTGCCTCTACATTAGTTGCTCGCTTACGCTCACAACAAAAAATCGATGCGTATGCTATGTCTCTCCTTTGTAAGTCAGATATGTTGCTATTAAATTTCAAATAAGACTTAATGTACAACTTGATTCAGGGGGTAGATTGTACGTAATTAACTGGTGTTGCGAAAGTAATAATTAAAACAATCTAGTGTTCAAAATGGCGACCCACCAATGTTGATTTTTCGATGATAACATGAACATGCCAGGAAGTGCCATAATAATAAGACCACTGTTCGAGGTGCATTCCATCATATTCGTTTTGTAACGACGGCCATCGTGTTCCAAGAGTAACTAAACTTGCTCTTTGTCGCTTACTTTCATGTGGATTTTTATCTCATGAAGTAATATTTGCTCAGACGACGTAAGAGTATTCAATAATTGGTCTAACTTAAACTTTACTTTTCTCATAAGATTGATTGTTTGCAAAGATTTTGCCCAAATTGATTCAATATGGTCATACTAGGAACATGTATGAAATACCTTGAAACCCAGATGTTCGTGGGACGTTACTGTATAGACTTCAAAGTTATTTAGAAGAATTGATGTGTCGATTTCGCTAGATATTGCTGAAACTTGTTGTGGATTGAAATAAACAACAACATTATCAGCCCAGGAATGAGTTTTTATCATCACAACGGAAACATTTTATGTAGCTGCCTATACCGGATTGTTGAACATTATTTATAGCGTAGTTTCATTAGCGACCCGGCGTATGGGGAAGTAAATATAAAGAATAATATCATTAATGTATACAAAAAATGAGGGTCCGTAGAATAGACCATCGAGAAACACAACATGTAATGATAAGTGTTGGCAGCCATATATCATCACACATGTGCACCTGTCATATAAATAATCTGTTAGCCTTGCTAGCTAATTGCCCGTGATTTTATGAAGTCGAATTTAAAGTAAAAAACCATTGAACTATCACAAATGACTGCTGTAACATGTAAACCGTCATCAGGACATTACAAAGAGAGTGATATATAGACACTTATTGATAAATTGTAGAATCTGTAGGTATGTAACTAGATTGTAATTAGGCTTTAAAGTATGTAGCCTTATTATGATTTAACATGTATGTATTTAAATGTATGCTGAGGCATTTGTTTATCACGTTATAAAAGGAGATTTCTTAATATTTTCCTACATCATCAGGATAATTTTTTTGTAAATTGCACGTACATTTGTTGATTTTGTGAGCTCTTGAGAATCCAACCAGAGCTCATAACAACATTTAAGATATTTTGGACAGGACTGTCAAAACTAAATGCAATTGTTTCAAGACACGATCGGAACCAAATGCCTTTCCGGTTTTCAAATATGTTTCAGAATCAATTAAGTTTTGTCGGGGAGTTATGATTTTCGCAAGGATAAGAGAATCTGGCTATTTGGATTTTAAAATATGCTTATGTGAATCGTGTATAAGTAGACTGGATTGCGATTGAAATAATTATTTCAATATGTTTGCCCTATTGAATGTTGGCAAATATATATATGATACCATTTCAAATTATAGGCTGAAGCTTCATAATTAAAGTATTCTGTGTTTTAATGTCTTGATAGGCTTCCAGAAATCGAAAGAAAAGTGATAATGTTCACATAATGTTTTAGCAATTTCATCAAAATGAAATTTCTTCGCCGATTTGTTTACACAATTACGTTGCGTATTACCTAATTAACAATATATCTGCACATGAATCTTCAAACTAAACGATTAAGCTAGATGAAGCATTTTTGGAAATACTTTAACCCCGACGGATTATTTACGTAAGTTGTTATGAAAACAGTTTTAGATGAAATAGGTTTGTCACAGTAGGATTTGAAATTGTGCACACCTAGAAGTATATGTATCAAAATTAATGTCATAGAATGTGGTTTAATCGAATTTATTTCAACAGTTTTCTTAATTTCAAATGGTCACCATATTGGTACCTATATAAATTTCGTCTATACTTCTCTAACAGAAAGTTGCAAATACAAGGATATGGCATCATATGGTTGCACATACCTAGGCTTGTGGGGTAGGAGTTAATCATATTATCAATCAAATTAAAATAAACAGCTACTTGTAAATAAATCGACTTTATAAACTGAAAATACATTGAAAACTTTTTGTAAACCAATTTCGGATGGCATTTGTTGTTTTGATATGGATATCGAAAAATGAAATGTAATATCCGGTGATATATTGCGAATCTGATCTATATGAAAATATTAAGCAAAGAATTGTTTCAGTTGCGTACATATTTAATACGTTAGATTAAATAGCTAGTATGGATGTACTTCAATTATATTTCTATTTAGTATGCATTATTCAAACAATACATATACGGACGTACATCCCGAATGTTCAGGTAGTTGGTGTAAATACATTTACACTTATTTCAAAACTGCCTATGAGATAGATATGATCTTTTTTAATGGCGCTTTTGTTGTTCTTAATTGCGCAGATGTTTAAAAATTGGATTTAATAATTTCGGGTAAATTGCTATCAGAGATGTACCGTCTTTAAGTATTGTATATCGATATCTCTGCTTACAGGATTGCGAAATAACAACAACGAAGGGGTGAATGACTCTTCCATCAGCATCATGTCAAATCTTACCAGATACATAATTCCGTTCGGAATCATCTCTATCCTGATGCTATTTATATTTTTTGCTACACACCGGCCTATTGTTACCGAACTTTAAAAGGGTTATGATGAAAAACTCATCCAGTAATAATGTTGCCTTCGTTTCTGCGCATGATATTCGTGAGCAAAGTGGTCTCACTGATAAAGGCTTCGAAGTGTCCGGCTACAGGCAGAATGTCGACATTGGAGCGAGCTACCAGACAACGCCTCCTTTTGAGAATGACTTGAGTTTTAATGTGAACGAATATAACGTTACAGACGAGACAATAGAGCTTCTTGGCTACATGGGCAAAAACAACTCAACGATTTCAGTGAGGTTAAGCGGGCTTTCAAATTTGTTAAGTATCATAAAACCGTATATAAAACAAGACAATAAACTGAAACATATAAAATTACCACACACATCTTTGTTTCATTATACAAGATTGGTAACTGATGTTAACTGCAACGCTATATTCCAGGGTGATAAAGATGAAATAAAACGTGCAGAGAATATTACTCGAGTTAGAAATTTTCTCCAACCTCAAAACTACTCAGAAATGACGAAAAACTGCTCATATTTTAAACGTCAGCGTGGCTATATTGAGCACCATTTAACTGAAGTTGAACGTGACTTTCCTATAGCGTTCAGTCTTTTAATGTTCACAGATATTGAACAATCTGAGAGACTCCTACGTGCCATTTACAGACCACAGAACTTTTATTGCATACACGTTGACTCCAAAACAGATCAAGCCATGTACGACGGCATGTCTTCAATTGCGAGTTGCTTTGATAATGTGATTATGACGTCAACACGATTTAACGTTCAGTGGGGTACAATGACCGTTCTCGAGCCAGAGTTGCTCTGCATGCAAGAGCTTTGGAACAAAAGTACAGCGTGGAAATACTTTATTAATCTGACTGGACAGGAGTTCCCGTTGCGAACAAACTACGAACTTGTACGTATTTTAGAGGCGTTCAATGGATCAAACGACATAATGGGATTATTAAAAAGGTAAATTGAAATCAAAGTACATAATTGCAGTTTTAAAAATTGCCACTGCTTAAATGTTCCGTTTTGCATTCAGTAAAGAAACGCAATATGGTATTAAATAGTATTACTATGATGTTTAATACAAATTGACATGTATGAAAAACAGAATAAATAATGTTAAAGTTCTCCTTTTCTTAAGGATGTAACCATTTATAAAATCTTTAAGTATGACTAAGAAGTAAAAGTTTTTAACCTGCCATAGGTCTTTATTTTGCATATCGGCTACCAAGTGAAAGTTTGCCTTTTAGTTCAAATCTCGACACAATTCTTTGTGTCGTTATATTAATTTATTTATTTTATTAATTCATGTCATAAATCCATAATACATTGATATGATATTTTTTTAAAGGCAAGGTATTTGCGTTGTAAACTGCAAAGAAATTGTAATACGTTACGTAAAAATACCCCCAATACACAAGTTACATGCATACACTTCAGAATAATTAATATTAAATCGCTTTCATAAATAGGTTAAAGAGTTCTGCACTTTGAATTCACAGTAAACCCAATCATTATTATTTAAACAAAATAGTAACTTTTCAGTCTTCCATTGTTGACATTGATATTGTCAATATGTTAAGCGTCTCACTGTTAAAGTGTGTCCGCATAATTATTATATAATTTTTTTAAAAATCATTTGACGCTTATGAAAACATTTGCACAGTGACTATCTTCTTATTTTATTTGTGAACCAATTTTTAATTTATTTCTGAATAATACTTTTTTAGCTTATGCTTTGCTTATGCATAAAAAAGAGTCGTTGCATGGTTTCGTTACCAAAAGATAAGATTGTGGACAGGGGTTACAAGCTTTGAATAAATTGTTTCTATATTTGAATCTCTTTTACTTAATTAGTATCCAAAACAAGATTTAACTAAGATATTTAGCTTTTTTTAAAGAACACTTAATGAAGCACAACAATCTAAGAATTAAATTGAAACAAATATATCATACAATCATACACGATACTTTTTTCGGTTGAGACATTTAGGAAATGCGAGCTAATCTACTCGCCCCGGCGTCGACATCGGCTTGTGACCTAAGTTTTTTGGTAAGTTACATCGTCAAACATGGCTTGAGGCTTTCATTCTAATTTAAAAATAAATAATTCAACATTTAAATGACCCCAATGGTAAATGTAAATGGTTTGGTAATTTTTGTTGAAATTTTGTCAAAAAAATGGGTAATACACAATAGATGAAAAGTCTTAAAGGATAAATGTATTCCATATGCTTAGATTTAAAATGCGTCTTTAAAATTTCCCAAATAAATGGCATGTTTACATTTAAAATATGATAACATATTCGCTTTAAAGACAGGTTGAAACTGAAAATAAATTTCAAACTTCATATATAGACACTTTGAATTAAGAAACCCTCTCTTACTTGCAACGTTTTTCCTCAATGGAGAAAAAGCCGGTACTGTTCCCATTATAAAGAATTAGCGAGTATAATCTTAAATTTGAAAACATTCGCGTCTGGAAATCTTCAAATTGGGAATTTTGGAGGGCTTAAGTTGAAAATACGCGTTATGATATTCTTTCAAAGGCATTATCTAGTGAAAATTTATTGCTAAAGTTGTTATACAAAGAACATATACAGTAGGTTGGTTTTGCTACTTGAACAACACATTATTATCATGTTATATCACTGCATCTGAAAAGGAAAATTTAATGTCATGACTGTTCTTGATATGTTTCAACACTTCGGGGGCCTGATTTAACACTGGCTTATAACTTGCTATACTTCAACAGGTTTAGTTTTCTGGGAGCCGCATAACGGTTAAGGCTTTATTAATTTATTTTATACTTCACACTTTCTATTATGATTCATTTTAATTCAGAGATACACATTCACTTTTAAGTTAAAAAAGTGCTGACGACATTGACGAAAAATAACAACGAGAACTGCCTAATTGATTGAATGCTGTGTTTGATGAAATTCGAATGAATACTTATGAAATTTAATTTGTTCATGCTAATGACTCTTTTTTGCTTAAATTTCTTACGTTTTGGAAGTTTCTCGGATGGCACTGATTTATATTGCCATAAACGATAACTTTATGAAGAAGGGAACAATATGTAGAAAACAATGAGTAATACCATATATACAAACATAGCTTGGGATTAAATATAGGGTTAATAGACAATTATTTCTACTAAAATGCTACATTGAGATATTGTAATGAAACTGAATGTATACATGTATTTTATCCTGACCTCGATAGCGTTTCATTTGACTGAAAACGGTTTCGCAAAATAGAAAAATGGATGCCGCAATATAACCCAGGAATGGATTGAGCTATTTGTATGCAACTACTAACATAGATATATGCTTCATCAAACCTTTATTTGATTTTCAGGTCCATGTCACTCTTATTAATATTGAGTAGTAAATATACACTATTCCGCTGATAAGACATTCACAATTAAATTGAGCTATAATATTAAAGAACGTCTGATGTTTACTCATGACCAACGATAACACAAATAATAACATGATAACATCTACCACATATAAATGCTCATCGCCATTGTACATAACCAAAGGGAACACAAATTAAAGAGCTCTTCATTTAACGAATATATTGTAAGCCCCCTATGACATTTGCAATATATGCGTTCAAAATGGCATAATATTTTCATGCAATTTACCGCTTTATTTATGAGGTATAACATTAAGTGTTTAGGAATTTACGTAGCATTTCTAAATCAAGTGTTATATTCATGCCGTTCAACAAATACACCCAGCCCAAATATATTATATAACGTATGAATATTTACTGACCATTTTTCATGCAAATTTAAACTATTTATAATATGAAATATATACTGTTTTTCAAATATGTTGATGACGTAAGTCAATAAACGTTTTATTAACATTCTAACTGATTTCAGAGCCAACAGGGATCGGTGGCGGAAAGCCGGTCCACCACCTCACAACATCACGGCGTTAAAGGGGGCCGTGCATATTGTGGCCAACAGAGGCTATGTGAAATTCATATTACACGACAAACGAGCCCATGACCTATTGAACTGGACGAGACAGACGCAGGTGCCCGATGAAACGTTCTTTGCTACGCTCAATCATAACCCTCAACTCGGTGTACCAGGTGCTTACATAGGTAGGTTCATTATCGTTTTTTAACACGGTTTATTTTCATTTAACAAAATGTACCAAGAACATGTATGACATAATTTAAGCGCAAGGATGAGTGATATTTAATAATTCATTAATTATGAATAACAATGTACTGCATAAGCCTTTTCCGGTGCATTTACTGTACCAAAACAGGACTCGCCGGTGCTACTTGTCTTTATTGTTTATAATGCAAACACTGTAGGTCTTCATTTATATTTTAATGTAAACTTCGAGTCATTCAATTTAAATGGAAACGACTGATCTCGCATTATTTATCGTATATTGACAATTAGATTAACTGACCAGATTTTACAGCAGCAAGATTAATATTGACTTCTGAAGTTATTATGATACAGAAAAATGTGTTGTTCCATTTTGCCGTTACTTTAATAAATTATGTTTTACGTTGAAGAACTTTGAATTGGCAATGGTGAGAAACGTCTTTGGGCGAAACTGGACAGAACATCAAAAACAAAAAAATATAAACACATATCATTTGCAGTAGTGTATATCGTTAGTTTATAGCATTACTTTTTTCTTAAAAAAAACACTCGTTTTTACAGCTATTATGGCAGAATATTTTAACCATCTACCCTAAGCTAATCCAAGGTTGCGTTAATTCCGAAACGGTTCAGAATCACTCGGCCATTTCCGAATGCTGACTTCAGAAGAATATTATAACTTACTCCATATATGGTCCATATATGGTCAAACATCTGTGGACGATCCGCCTAGTGCATATTTACATTAACGAACATGTTTCAGAACAAAAAATGGTCAAGCTGAAAGTTTTATTTCTAGCAGATAACTTAGCAGCACTTGATCACCGCCATGGTAATGTAATTACAAAAATCGGCCTAAAATGTGTAAATATCATAATATTGGCTATGTACAGGACATATGCCTGGGGTGGTATTCCAGAAGCATCTTAAGTTACATTTTATTCTTATCCTTAAATTGGGAAATTTTCTTAAGTGTTTCATTTCATATTGCAATAGATTGGCATCAAGATATTTAATTAAATAACATAATTATGCCAATGTTATTTTAGTAATACAAAAAACACACATGTGTTTCCTTATTAAGTAAAGAAATACAAAACATTGTAATTTTGAACTTAAGTGAAATTATTTAAGAAATGACTTAAGATGTTTCTGGAATACCACCGCTGATCAGTTACGTTTATCAGGTGCAGAATCAATGGGGTTCTCAGGGGCTTACACACGGGCCTTGACAAAATGTAAACACACCGTTAAGATCTTTATTTTTGCAAACATATCAAGTTATTGAAATACATACAAAATCTTAAGTGAATAAAAGACAGTTTTTCTTGCAATTTGTGTCGATATCTGAAGAATAAATCCTTGAATATGTCTGATATCGGTGACAAAATTCCCTGATGCATAGCCGTATAAATGCATCCAGGAATAATATAATTTTTGAACAAGAACCCAAGCTTATTAGAGAAGGTAATTCTGGTGTATTTCACATTGCCTAAAGCATCATAAAAATCTGTCTTTTATGCATTAAGTCACATTCTTAACAAAAATTGTTTTAAAAAGTTATTGGGGAAAAGAGCACCACTTAACCGGTCCGTTTAATACAGTAACGTTTAATTGGGAAAACCCACAAAGTCGCGTGATCCTATACCATGTTTTTATTTAATATATGGTTCTGGTACTAGGCCCAGGAAACGGACTCGAGAGCGTTTCAATAAGCATGAGGCTTCCGATGCAATCGAGCTAAAATGAATATGTTTAAACTAAAACTAAATATATGGTTGCCATGCAGGAGTACCAGAGACGGACGAAACGATCAAGCCGTATATGGCACGATTCAAGGATTGGGGCGAAAGAGAGTGCCATGGCAAACGCGTGCGCCTCATCTGCGTAATAGGCACAGGCGACCTGCCGGAACTAGCTCAAAGCAAGAAACTATTCGTTAATAAATTCCATCAGAACTTTCATCCCTATGGTTACGATTGTCTTGAGGAACTTATTGCAAACCGCACCCGAGATATTTACCTCGGTGATCTCGCTTTTGATTCCAGATATTACGGGACTTTGGGCTTTGTTAAAAACAGAGTCTAATGCAACATGAAAAACGTTGATGTTGGATGTTAGTAATGTACGCTTAATATCGTATCAATGTAGATTTAAGTGTGTCAATTAACGTTATAATATAATTTTTATATTTGAATTCTTGGTTAAAGTCCGAAAAAAAAGAGTATAGATGCTATGTTAAGAATTGTTTTATGTGTGTATTGACTCTTAAATAGAACAATAACCAATTATATAGCAGTTTGTTTTTCAGCACGTGTAGTGGTAATGAAAAAATATTTGTAATAATCATCTTGCATTGTGTGTTGTGAATATCATCAGAATTCATTCCTCAACCGAATATCGGTGCACATTATTTTTGTTGTTCACATTTTGTCTATACGGTGCACTGCATTTAGCAAGATAATGTTCTCCAAGATCTAATATATTTATATATTTGTATTTACCTTGTGTTTAGTCCGTTATATGTTGTTTGTTGTGAGAATAATCCAACATATTCGAAATTCCTGCACTGTCAAAATCGGTGCAGCAATGTATATTGATGACGTCATACGTAGGAATATGGTGGAGTGTTATTGCATGTATTTGACTTTAAAATAGGCTGTAAAATTATAATATTCACTCCTCTATTTGTATGAAAAGATGATATTTATTATAACTTGCAAACTCTTCATTTATATCAACTGTTAAAACATAATAGTTTGCAGGGAACTATTTGAGACGCTGAATGCGTAAGAATTGCTTAAGTTTTCATGCTGCAGCATTTAATATTGTATTGTTATACATGCATATTTAAAGGTGTCTATTGTTTCAAGTCATCAAACTTATTGCCTTCTTTGATTAAGATGTGATATTTATGATGATTGTCGATTTATTATAATAAGAAGTATATTCTTGTTTACATGTAACCGCATTACTTCCATACATGGTGCAGGATGCTGCAGGATTGTGATTGGCTGCAGCTGAAGCTTTGGCTGCAGCCAAATCTGCAGCATCCGAAGGGTATATAAGGAGGTTCTCCTCACAGTTTTGGCAACAGTTGCTAACAACAAACATCACTGTCAAACATCGATTGAAAACCCTTCCAAAAAGTAAGAAACAAACAGTTATACTTCATAAAACATTTTCATTTCACGAATTAGACGTAATAATCAGAATTTGTTTGTTACATTAACTACTAACTACTGGTATTTAAGTAAAACGAACGTTTTTAGTATTTCATAAAAAATCAGTACTATTTATGATATTGACAACCTTAAAGCAGAGCAACTGTTCACCAAACGTCCATCCTTTTTAAGTCAACTCTAACAGTCTAGAGATATTATTGTATTATATAATGTTTAATGCTTGTCTGAATAAAGATGCATTATGTAAAACGTTAAACGGTCTCCGTCTTCCTTCTAAGAGTTTGTTGCTTGACTCAAACTCAAACTACAATTGAGCGCATAGAGATGAGCAATTGTATCTTACATGTAAGTTAGCTTACTGTATACACATCTACAATTAAATTAATCTTAACATTCGCCATTTGGTTATTATTAAAATACGCGTGCGTGTGTTTAGTTTTTATGTAGATGTAATTGCATATTTCTGCCTTTAAAAATCATGTTATATCATTTTATATTATTCGCAAATATATTTGAATTAGAAATATTTATGATCTCAGAGTTGTTTAAACAAATTCACCATCTGTTCATTGGTAAGAGGTGAAAATATTCAAGCGATTTCAACTTTATTTAAATAAATTATTTAACTGGATTAACTTCCGAAACTTTGTTGTTGTCTTGCAAGTAAAGTATACTCCAACAATTTAAAAAATAGTAAACAAGTCCCTTAACGACCTATGAAGTCTTGATGATTATAGCAAAGGAAAGGAAAAGGTTACGCTGGACTTTTTTTTCAAAGGTCAGTGTCTGATGGTCTCAGGTCTTTTGTTTTTAGTTGAGAGTTTATAGTGTAAAATAGTAATATTTGAATAAGGACAAATTCGTATGACCTTGTTAGCATTGCTATATAGACTTCTTTGTACTTGATATCAACGCACCAAACTCAATAAATAGTTGCAGTTTTTTCTTTGGATTAACTATACTAGCATATTTTCACAATTGCAATTTGTCAGTAATTTACTATGAAAAAACAAAACAAATCATTTTCTGAAAAACAAAACTTGGATTAATATAATTATTCTGAAAGCAAACTTAAGCATGAGAGTTGTTTATTCCAATTAACATTTTATGTGGCTAAAGGTAACTGAAATAGAACCGCGTCAATTATAGGCGGCAATCTATGTTTAAAAAGCCTTTAACAGTTGCAACAGTTTACGGTAAATGCACATAAAGGGGCTTATCAGCAGCTGAGAGTTGCATTATTGCAACTGGACCTTGAACCAGATAAGAAACCCCACAACATTTTCACCAGGTTTTATGATAATTAACTTCCTTACTGGCACATTATCTGATTACAAAGGTAACACTGCATGGTACTAAAATTGTCCATAATCAGTCAATAATGACCACTGTGAGCATCAGAAAGTAATGTTCCATCACTAATTGAGTTCTGTCATGGTCCTGAATTTCTGTAACATTTTTAAAGGGTTTTTCAACATCAAAAGGCAGCTCGGGGAACCTAAAAAATTACTGCAATATTTTAATTATAAACAACTCACACATTTGGATTTCCTCTGACAATGCACACACTGGCTCTTAAAATGTATTACGAGTAGCTTAAAAAATATAATTTAAGTGCTTGTTCAAAATTACAACCAACAAGAGCTGTCACCATAGGATGACTTATGCCCCCTATAAACGCTTGATAGAAGTTATGAGCTTTTTTGGAAACGTAAACGCAGATTTCAAAACCTAAACGCAGACCCTAAGTTCAAGGTCAAGGTCACAGGGGTAAAATATTGTGTGGGTATGTAAAGGCCCTGTCCATATACACATGCATACCAAATATGATCGTTATATCTCAAGGGACATAGAAGTTATGAGCATTTTTCGAAACCTTAACGCAAAGTGTGACGGAAAGACAGACGGACAGTCCGATCACTATATGCCACCTTTTCTTCGAAAAGGGGGCATAAAAATACAATTAAAGTGCTTATTTGAAATTGTCATATATTTGTGCAACTGGTATGTTTCACCACATGATCTCCTCTTGTTCTTTTCAAGCAGGGAACATAACCTGTCTTACTTGCTATGTGGCAATGCAACATAATGCTATTAATATTAATGATAATGCTATTAATATTAATGATAATGCTATTAAATATAATGATATTAATACGGAAACGTATATAGTAAAACCTAATAATGTGGTCATGCCGGAATAATTTATATCGACTTACTGTGAAATAACATGGTATGTCGACATAGTTTTGTAGCTTTTACCACCTTAATTTTACTCGTCAAAACGACACTAAGTTGAAGTCTTGACGTAAATGTGTCCGGCTTTTCCCGAAAATATATTTGGTCGACATGATTTTTAGTTTCTGGTATATTCTTTCTAAACACGCAAGACCTCAGACAGTCCATTTTTATTTATATCATGGACGAGTTCGAAAATGGTCAAGATCGGTTGGAAAATATGGCTTTCAGGGGGTGGGGCAGTTTTCTCTATATGTATAGTTTTGTTTGAAAATGGTTCTGGTCCGTCAAAAAAATTTACGTCGAGACTTACACTTAATGTCGTTATGGCGAGTAAAATTAAGACGGAAAGCCTTCAAAACTATGACGACATACTATGTTATTTCACAGTAAGTCGATATAAACTAATCCGGCATGACCATATTATTTGGGTACCATATACGCTTCCATAATTTTCAAACAACGCCCTTTGTCCACATAAATTATATCGACTCCTTCAGTTATATCGCCATATCAACATTATGTTACATGCAAGTCATCAATATATATGCCGTCATACAGTAAACAACACAGAAATAGTTAAATTTACAAGACGGCCAAAGGATAAAATATCGTCAGAGATTTAGGCTCTTATGTCAGCATGCGGGTTGTTTAAGTCTTGACAACTTTTCTTATGTCGACAAATCAACATAATTTTAGGCGTCATACTCTTTTGAAAATGACTTGCCATCGTAGTTTTAGTCGGCACAATGAGTAATTTTTTACGACATGACACCTTTTTGATATCATGCCGTCATAGAATGTTGACATCATCACAGTATCAGGGTGTACCATATACGTTTCCATATATTAATGTTGGTGGGTTTTAGACATAACATGTTTTCACTGATTTCCCTGTGGCCTGCATAGGCTTATATGGAATGACGCATTTTATGCGCACGCATTAAAACCCTTTTCATAGAGCGAGGCTCATACGTTAAAAAAATTGATGGCTATATTTGGGGAAACTTTGTCTTCATCGATCTACATCCACATGCAGATTTAAAGATTGACCTGGAGGTGCCTCTTACATGATGTCATCTTTTATTGAAAAGAACTAGACTAACTGCGGGCGTTTTACTTGTTGTTTTGTTTAAATTAAACAATACAGAAAATAGAAAATGAAATTGACAAAAATGGTTGTCAAGTGATTTGCTGTTCAGTCCAGTTGATTAAAGCTATGTGTAGCCTGGTGGGACTAAAGTCAATTGCCTAGAAATGTCGATTCTGACAACTGCATTATATAAAAGCTCCCCTTTTTAAATGGTTGTATACAAATTCAGCAATACGCTGATTCAGGTTATCTTAACATTCCAAAAATAAACTTTTGTACCCTTTTTAAAAAAAACAGAGTGGGCTTAATAATTATACAGTTCCATCAGTAACAACAGTTGTGTTTGTGAAACAGCAATGCCCCCTACTGCACTTTGAAGAAGCTATTTTAAAGAAAAATATAAAGTCCGTGACCCATAACTTCGTCAACAGTCAATGGTCGGAACGAAACTCAAACTTGATTTTTATGCCCCCGAATCGGGGGTATATTGTTTTTGGCCTGTCTGTCATTGTATGTGTGTGTGTGTCCCAAAACGTCAACCAAAACTTTAACCTTGCTCATAACTTTTGCAATATTAAAGATAGCAACTTGTTATTTTGCATGCATGTGTATCTCATGGAGCTGCACATTTTGAGTGGTGAAAGGTCAAGGTCATCCTTCAAGGTCAAAGGTAAAAAAAATACAAATTCAAAGACTTTAACCAAAACTTTAACCTTCTTCATAACTTTTGCAATATTGAAGATAGCAACTTGATATTTGGCATGCATGTGTATCTCACGGAGCTGCAAATTTTGTGTGGTGAAAGGTCAAGGTCATCCTTCAAGGTCATAGCTTCAAAGCGGCGCAATAGGGGGGCATTGTGTTTCTGACAAACACATCTCTTGTTAAGTCATATAGTTGATGCACCTACCAAAAATAAGGTCAGTGTCTGAAACTGTTCCGGAAAAAAAGTCTAGAAGTGTTATTCTAGAGAAAATTTCAATGTCCAAGGCCCGTAACTTTGCCAAAAATCAATGGCCTGGAACAGAATACAGTTCATGGTGTGTGTTATGTAGAAAGTCTGACACACCAAAAACAAGGTGAATATAAGCAAGCTTTTAGGGATAGAAATCTAGAAACGAAATGCCGGACGGACAGACAGGCAGACAGACAGACATACTAAGTGAGAGACAGTGTGACTGCTATATGAAACCCTACTAGGGTTATACAAATTCAAAATTATCTTGAGAATAAACGATTTCAGATCAAAGGTAAGGCCATCGGACTCTATATGTTCAACTGGATTTCTAGAAATTTTTAAACACTTTAAACCCATAATTCCTCAACCAAAAACAGTGGACGCTGAAGTAGCCATACATACAAAACCCAATAATGACAGTACATGTTTATAATTAATGTATCTGCCAGATCATGACTGCAAAAAGCGTAATAAACAACTATGTTAAAATAGTCACAATCACATGTGTATTGACCTTGAAGGCCAGACTTTATCAGTGTGAAGTGACAGCCATTTATTGCATAGAAAGTGTCAATTCATATTAGGAGCAGTAGTAGACACACATCATTAAATTGACTCAAATTCACTCGACAAAAGTTAGGCTTCACTGACTTAAAAGTTAAATTTTGGATATTAAAGCGTGATTATACGATTTTTATATGTGTTGAATTGTAATATATTGATTCCAATATGTTATACTAACACACAATATGCAAGAAAAATGATACATTTAAGACGAATTTCATAAAATGCAGCAAATACAAATTAGCGCCCCGAGCCGATTGTGACGAAGATAATTCGTACATATTTTCCTACAATAACCTATGCATTCGTCTTTTTAGTAAGTGTTCGTGTGTCGTATGAATCGATATCGCTGCAGGAATTTCAAATGAACCGTTAAATTAAATTTAGATTCACATCGTACATGCATGATATACCTGCTGGCGAATTCGGCTGTACAGCCTTTTTCGATTTCAGAATTAAATATCTGGCTTATTTAGCATTTTTCGACATATGTTCTTCTCGGCTTTTATTTTAGTTTATATTGAAATATATGTATAATAAGTTTTTTACACATTTTATATTAATTAATAAATATTTGACAAGATCGTATATACCGCTTTAACATTGATATTTCACAGAGTGATAGTACAACAGTTCACCATTACAACTATTACACAGTATATTAAATGACTTTGGTTAAGAATTTATTTATTTCAATGACCTTGACCTTTGACCTTATGACCCCAAAATGGGTGTGGCGTGTAGAACTTATCAAGGTGCATCTAAATAAGAAGTTTCAAAGTTGTAGTTGGAAGCACTTTGATTTTAGAGCCAATACTAAGGTTGTAGCACAACACGGACGGCGGACAGCAGTTTCCGGACCACGAGCTGGCTAAAACGAGCTCGCTATGACAATACCTAGGGTTTTGTAAGAAAACAGCCGAGCTAACAATGATTATTTTCTAGGCAAACCACATGCTTGATCATGATAATTACTCATTTAGTCATAACAATATACCGGTAACAAGAAAATTTGTTCATGGCTACTATGATGGTTGTACATTTCTATTTCATAGCTGACCATGTTATCTCTTATATGACAAATTAACTATTCTTGAAATAAGATGTCCTAAAAACTTGCTTAAACTGTTCTTTTGATTCTTCCAAGAACAATTTACATTATTGCATATTTTATGCAAATGAACATTAAACACCATGGGAGTACTAAACTGAAAATAAAAGTAACTTTGCCGATAATAGTCAATGTTTTAATTTAATAGGGCCACCTATGGTCTGTATATTGTTACCATTGCCGACCATGATCCATATTTTTGTGACAATTTCCAACCATGATCTGTCTTTTGTCACCATTGCCGACCATGGTTAACCATGGTCACCATTAACGACCATGGTCCGTGTTTTTTGTGGCCATTGCCAACTATGTGCCTGATCATGTTCTACAGCGGTTTTTGAAGGCTGACAATCAAATACTATGGTCAACCATCAAAAACCATGGTGAACATGGTCTACCATGGTCATCGTTTCGCCTGGGACAGTCCATACATGATATGAATATGGTCCAGACATGGTCACCCATGATATGACAATGTTCAAGACATGGTCAAAACATCATATGACAATGGTCCAGAAATGGTCATACATGATATAACAATGGTCCAGACACTGTCAAAACATCAGATGACAATGGTCCAGACATGTTCACCTACGATAATAGTCTAGACACTGTCAAAACATCACATGACAATGGTGTCGACATGGTCAACAATGATATGACAATGGTCCAGACACAGTCACCCATGAAATTGCAATTGTCAAGAAATTGTCAACCATGATATGACATTAGACAATGGTTCAGAAATGGTCAATCAATGGTCCAGACATCGTCAACCATGATATGACAATGGTTCAGACACGGCCACCCATGATATGTCAATAGTCCAGACATCTTCAACCATGATATGAAAATGGTCCAGACATGGTCAAAACATCATATGACAATGGTCCAGACATAGTCATCCATGATATTACAATGGTCTAGACACTGTCAAATCATAATATGACGATGGTCTAGACATGGTCAACCATGATATGACAATGGTCCAAACACTTCCACCCATGATAAGTAAATGGTCCAGATATGGTCACCCATGATATTGCAATTGTCAAGACATTGTCAACCATGATGTGACAATGGTTCATAAATGGTCAACCATGATATGACAATGGTCTAGACATCGTCAACCATGGTATGACAATGGTCTAGACACAGCCACCCCAAAATATCACAATGGTCCAGACATTGTCATCAATGATATGTCAATTGTCCAGACATCGTCAACCATGATATGACAATGGTCCAAACATGGTCAAAACTTAAAATGACAATGGTTCAGAATGATCATCCATGATATGACAATGGTTTAGACACTGTCAAAACATCAGATGCCAATGGTCCTGACATGGTTTACCATGATCTGACAATGGTCCAGACATGGTCAATCATGATATGACAATGGTCCAGATATGATCACCCATTATATGACAATGGTCCAGACATGGTCACTCATGATATGACAATGGTCCAGACATGGTCATCCATGATATGACAATGGTTCAGACATGATCATATTTGATAATACAAAGGTCCAGACATAGTTAAAATCCAACCAATGTAACAAACATTTATATATTCCAAGCAAATCAATAATTGTGTGGCCAGTCTTACATAGATGGTGTGATTTCACAGATACGTGCATACAAATAAGACTGATATACGTGTTTATTTACTTCTTTCTTTGCACGAGTTATTTTGCCTATTTAAGCATTACTTGCTATTTTTTTTATTGTTTAAGTTTATGAACAAATAAAACAATAAAATAAGAAACTTTAGATTGCTAGCTATTAAATAATTTTAATGTCAGAATTTTTTATGACAAGTACAATGTCTTAAACATTTTTTTTCATAAAACAGTTTATTACAGGGTGCAGAGGCAAATGTCCCAAGGGGCAAATGTCCTCCTTGAGAATTTGGGTGAAGAGGTAAATGTCCACCTTGAGAATTTGGGTGAAGAGGCAAATGTCCACCTTGAAAATTTGGATGAAGGGGCAAATGCCCACCTTAAGAATTTGGGTGAAGGGGCAAATATCGACCTTGAGAATTTGAGTGAAGGGGCAAATGTCCACCTTGAGAATTTGGGTGAAGGGGCAAATGTCTACCTTGAGAATTTGGGTAAAGGGGCAAATGTCCACCTTGACAATTTTGGTGAAGAGGCAAATGTCCACCTTGAGAATTTGGGTGAAGGGGCAAATGTCCACCTTGAGAATTTGGGTGAAGGGGCAAATGTCTTTTTAGTCCTGATTGTATGAAGGGTCAAATGTCGGAAGGGGCAAATGTCCTACATTCTGTATTTTCAGCAGCAAAAAAATGGCCAGTAATGTTAGTGGAAACAACAACAACTAATTAATTGAAAAGAGGCTCCATATTACTTGAACAAGAACTTCACCTTACCTTTACTTGCCCGAACTCTGTGAAAAATGGCATCTTGTTAAAATCCATGTTTGTTTGGCACCTACAGAGAATACAACATTAATAGTGTCAAAATAATAGTAGTAAGGTTTATTTGCCATACAGCCACCGGCCCTTGCATATACATAAACACATACAAAATGCATATAGATATAATATCAATGTGAACACATATATAATTCAACAGTGGTACAGCAAAACAATTGTTTAAGTTAACAACATCATTTTACGTCTTTCGAAGGCATAGTAAATATACATGGCAAAATTTCGTATAATGTTGTCATCACGCGAGGCCATAGCATTATTCAATTTGTTGATTGTTGGCTGATTGTAAAACCGGGAAGGAATATACGTTTCTCGGAGATCTTCATAGCAAGAACATGCAAGTAAGAAATGATATTCGTTTTCGATAGAAGTCTTGCACAAGGGACAAAACCTTTCGTTTCGTTCTATATTTATGTATCGCCCATGTTCAATCATAAGTTGATGTGATGAAGTTCAGAAACGGACATATGCATTTATAAATTTTCGAATCAAAAGGACGTTAAGGTACTTTTCCCATTCAAAATCTATTTTTAAACCGGTATAGCTTATCAATTTTGAAGTATCATTGCAAGATTGTGACCATGACTGTTTAAATATATCTTTCAAGCGTTGAAAATAATAGAACAAAAAAACGCTTTCATTTACAACACCTTGTTCATTCCAGACATACCCAAATCCTACAGAAAATAAATGTTCACGTAGTGACGAGACCCAATTTTTTTAACCTAAACCATCATACACTTTTAACATTTCATAACATTTTTTTACATTTCTAGTATTTGGCATGTTTAACAAACGCAACCAGAATTGAATGACACGTTTACATGTAAAAATATATACATATTAATATAATAATATATATATAATATTATTATATTATCAGTGTCAGAAAGCGCTTACAATGTTCTCTAAAACTTGACCAGCATACCTTATTAAACACAGATACAGTGAAATGTGGAAATGTATAAGCGCATAAAACCACTAAAACATCATAAACACTGTTGTGATTTTTATTTATTATAATGTTCTTACACTTAATGCTCCACCAACTAATCTTTTGAAAAGCACAACCAAGCCTAGCCTTTTTAACAAGGCTATAATTTATACAACACCAGTTTTTAAGCTGAAGCCTTACAGTTATACCATGTTGCCCTTCTTTCTGAACATCTTTGCCAGTGGAGATAAATACTCACTATGGTATATACATCAGGGTTGTGCAATGAGTATTAAAATTAGTAAAAATATTGAGCTTCATTAGCAGACTGCTCTTCCTTATCAAAACTCCAGGCATTTTATCGACTTTCAACATTTAATTACTGATATATTTTAATGGTACATATTTTTTGTAGAAATTGAAGCATATCTCACCATCAGGTTGGGCTACAAAGACCTCATGAAGAGGCAAGTAGGACCTGAAAATAAACTCTGATATACACACAAGCATATCTCACCTCACCTCATCCTGACTGCCAATAATAAGTCAGCTGCTATTGACTTCAAGAACCATAATCAATTGTGGCGTGTTCTCATACTTTTGGTGCTAATTCGGCAAGTCTCATAATAAGAAAACTCATTCGAAATGATCTCATACTTTTGGTGCTCATTCGGCAAGTCTGATAATGAGAAAACTCATTCAAAATGTCATCGCTTAACTCGGGCTTAATTTTGTTTAAATTGCCTAATTTTTCCTGTTATTTCACAGTTTACCGTAGTTAAGTACTGTAACATTGGCACAGACTGGTCATTCAAAGTATTTTCTACCCAACAAAGAGTTGATTTGGACATTTAATTTTCAATGAGCTGACTTATAACTTCCCTTTTACCAAAATTATAGCCACACACAAAACTTCAACACATGTTAAAGCCATTTTAGCTGGATGCTTATATTGGCTTTAACTTGTCTTTTAACAAGGTCAGTGCTATTCTTTTTATCATCGTTACTTTTTGTAGTTCAAGGTATAAAATAATTACAACAACCAACATATCTACAACTGAAAACAAAAGTTGAAACGGCAACATTTCAACCTTTCTCTGTACCGGTTATATTTTTGGTTACATTTTAATGTAATAAATGGAGACTTTCTGCACTGTTTTCTTATGATTTAATGATAAATACCATCTGATAAGTATAGCTCTTTGAAGTCTTTCCCACCTAATTTGTCTCCAATAAAATGATTTTTATTCTTATACGGGAATTGTCCTACAATCATTGTCTGTCATTGTCTAAAAAGTGAAAGTGCAACGTGAATTTTATGTTGAAATAGATCAAGATACAGTCTGTTGGATGCGCGGAAAGGACACTTTCATACTTTAAGTTACTATGAACAAATGGACATAATAATAAATAATAGTCCACATTAATATAATTAGATTTCATTGATAATCAGTAGTGTTAACCCTAGTTATTAAATATAATATACTATAGCATAAATCATAACATCTAAAAGGTAAAAAGGTCAAAGGTCTTTTTTTATTATAGTGTCACCAAAATTGAAAGGGCAAGCCAATTTTGGTTTATATTAAATGAGACACTTTTTGCGTGTGTATACCGTGTACCTTCCAACTCCTATCACTATGTCAGGCGCCAGGCGGATAGAAGTCGGTAACCATTCATGTTTAACGCTCGCGTCTCACAAGCCGGCCATATCGGAACAAGTCCCATGCCAAACATCCATCCTTCGACAAATGCTTTCCATGGGGCTCGAACCTTCGACCTCCCGATCCCGAGGCGGACGCCTTATTCACTAGGCCACGGCGACTAGTATCTCATGTATCTCATATTGGTTTTAGGTGTGCATGATAATGACCTGAAACATTGCATGGGGTCGGAAATAAACAGAATGCCACGGTAATAAAAAAATTTACCGCCTAATATTTAGTGTAAACAACTATATTTGAAACATTTAAAATAACGATAATTCCGAACGATCACGACTTCCATTTGCAAAAGCATATTCCGTTCAACATTGCTCAAGAAATTGTTGAGACAAAAGTTTGCCATTTTTTCCATCAAATGAATTTAACACACTAATATTTTATTAAATAGCAGCCGAATTTGGACTGCGGTCTTTCCATTTAGCAATGCGTGTATCACCAGAAGCAATGTGTAAATTTAAATTTAGACAACATTATTTATATTTGAAGAGTCTGAGTGTTTGAGCAACTCTAATGCAAATATATATATAAAAAAATTCGATGGTAAAGCAAATCCCGTTTCCGAGATTTAACTGTGTAAATTTTTTCGATATGGTTACTTACCTGCAAAATCATTATTTTGACAGATGACATATGATAATTGTATGAAGTTTGAAGAAATATTTTTTATGATCACTCGTGAAATTACAAACGATCTTCCACTTACATGAACAAATATCCTTTATTTAATGTTTGTAACTGTTCTTGCATAAATGGTAATAGTTTTATGTCTGTCATTTGTTTTTAATTATGATATATTTATTATTAGTGTGCATGCATATATGATAAGTTATGTTTTGTTCCTATTGTTTAAGATGAAATATGACGTATTTGTTTTAAATTGTATGTTAGAAGACTTTATTGAAATTAAGAAATATATTATATAAATTGCATATTATGTAATTTCATCTGATGTATTTCTTAACAAGTCTATCTTCTTTAATTAAAGATTATTATTACTATTATTATAAAATCCCTGAGTAAAGGCAGAAAGTGTCTTCCCTGATTTGCCTGTGTCGATTGCATGGTGGCCCTATACCCTTTACATACATGCATAAAGCCTGGGTTTCCCAAGGCATGGCAAATTCTTTTGAAGGCAGTCTTTAAGGCTCGGGCTTCAAATGTTTTCATGAAATATATTTTCCAGAGAAAAAAAGCCTTTCAGTATTATTATGATTAAAAAATTGATTACAGGTTTACAGAATATTTAAAGAATCATTTTCTTGAAATTACTTTTGAACCATTTTTCTAAGTTGAGTCACCGTGACCTTGATAGCCATTGTGTGAATACGTTTTTTGGCACTGTGACCTTGACTATTGACCTAGTGACCTGATAATCAATAGGGGTCATCTGCGAGTCATAAACAATATACCTATAAAGTTTCATGAACCTAGGCATAAGTGTTCTTGAGTTATTATCCAAAAACCATTTTACTATTACAGGTGACTGTGACCTTGACCTTGAACCTAGTCTCAAGTATCTAATTCATACATAAAAGTTATATTCATATAGATCTACATCGTTTTGGTGTTTGTGAAAAAATGTTTTGTTGGTCTGTTACTTACTTTCATAAAATTGAAGTTCCGCAAATTTGATCATACAACTCCTTTATTCCTAATATACTAGAGCATTCATGAGAACTTTTTGTAATTGCCAGGGAAATGTTCAATAATGTATTTCAAAGCAACATTGAATAAATTGTCAAGATCGATTGTAATATGGGATTGCAAAAATTCGCGTCATTTCATGACCAATATCATACTATTTGTGGTAAACAACCCATTCATTTTAATACCACGTCGATTTCTTTTTAACTCCATAAATCAAACATTCAACGTCTCTTGCTGCAAAATGCACGGTTTGATGTCGAAATAATTGCTTGTGCGTCTCGTTATCCCATCCATAAGTTTAATGATCCTGAAACAAATCTATTTCAGAATGTCACAAGTTGCATCGTTTTGAACCATAATATTTACTTTTATTTCATACCTAATGATAAAATATGACATTTCTGCAGTGAAAAAACAGCAGTGAAAAGAAGTGTTAATGTCACCGGTGAAACGAACAAATTTAGGAACTCCTTTTTCTATTTTTAGATTACTATAAATAAATTTATATATATTTTCTATACTCACGAGTGGAATTCTTGAGTTATCATCTGGAAACCATTTTAATATTTCGGGTCACCGTGACCTTGACCTTCGACCTAGTGACCTGAAAATCAATAGGGGTCATCTATGAGTCATGATCAATGTACCTATGAAGTTTCATGATCCTAGGCCTAAGCATTCTTGAGTTTTCATCCGGAAACCATTTTACTATTTCGGGTGATCGTGACCTTTACCTTTGACCTAGTGACCTGAAAATCAATAGGGGTAATCGACGAGTTATGATCAATGTACCTATGAAGTTTCATGATCTTAGGCATAAGCGTTCTTGAGTTATCAACCGGAAACCATTTTACTGCTTTGGGTCACCGTGACCTTGACCTTTGATCTAGTGACCTAAAAATCAATAGGAGTCATCTGCGAATCATGATCAATGTTTCTATGAAGTTTCATGATCCTAGGCATAAGTGTTCTTGAGTTATCATCCGGAAACCATTTTACTATTTCGGGTCATCGTGACCTTGACTTTTGACCTAGTGACTTGAAAATCAATAAGAGTCATCTGCGAGTCATGATCAATGTACCTATGAAGTTTCATGATTTTTGGCATAAGCGCTCTCGAGTTATCATCCGGAAACCATCTGGTGGACGGACGGACCAACATGAGCAAAACAATATACCCCCTCTTCTTCGAAAGGGGGGGGGGCATAATGAGAAAACTGCCCCGCTCCCAGCAGCCATGCTATACAACTGACCGGAACCATTTTTGAACTAAACTCTCGTATCAAGGAAACAAATGTTCAGAGCAAATTTCATGAAAATTGGGCCAAAAATGTGACTTCTACTGTGTTCACATGTTTTCACTATATGCATATAAAGAAAAATGCCCCGACCACTGGCGCGATGTTTTTTCACCGATCCCGACCATTTTCAAACTCGTCCGAGATATGAATAAAACCAATGTTTTGACTAACTTTTATGATGATTGGGCAAAAATTGTGACTTCTAGAGTGTTTAAGTGGTTTCTCTATAGCCAAAATAGGGAAAACTGCCAATATACACATATTGAGAAAAATGCCCCGCCCCACTGGCGGCCATGTTTTTTTCACCGCTTTCCTTTACCATTTTGGAACTCGTCCGAGGCATCAATTGAACCAATGTTTTGACCAACTTTCATGATGATTGGGCAACAATTGTGACTTCTAGAGTGTTTACAAAGTTTCTCTTGACATAGGACGGATACGCGGACAAAGACCGGTCACAAAAGCTCACCCTGAGCAATCGTGAATAAACAGTAAAACATTTGATTAGAACATAATTCTGTGTGCGTTCTTACGATCTCTCCCAAAAGACACCAAGTTACTGTATAGGCCCAGGAAACGGACTCTCGAGCATTGCATAAGTAATAAGTACTTTCAATGCAATAAAGTTAAAATTAAGGGTTAAAACTAAAAC